>NC_059430.1:71411319-71468819 GCF_021028975.2 Sphaerodactylus townsendi
AGCCACCCCCTTCCCCTGTTGTCATCTATGTAAAATCAATATAGCACAGTGTTATTTGGCATTTTCTTCACTTCTTTAAAAAAACACTCCTTGTTACAGCAGAAAACCTCAGAAAGTTCCTTTATAACACACTTCTTTCAGTTCTAAAATCACCTAATCTGTGGTAAGCTGAACAAACACTTTTTCCAGCACATCATAGGGGACAACTAACCCCAAAAGGAAGACTATGTCAAGGTCTAGACTTGCAGGGATTTTTCTCAGTATTAAGGACTATGTACATTTCATGTGTGAAACACTTACCGGTACATTTTTGACACGTGTTTTAAAGCTTCTGGATCCTGCAACCTGCAATACATATGATCATAAAAAATAGATACAGTGATATTTTGCCATACCAATTTTTATCATATTTTCCTACACAGGGTAAAATGACAGCAATCCTGTATGGAAGTCCTTCAGGGCAATTTTTCAATGGTCTTAGAACAGAGTGAATCTGTTTGGAATTGTGTTTTTAAAATTCTTAGTTCTGCATTGGATTGTAGCCAATGCCTTTTTAAGGAAGATCTCCTGTGTGAAGAAATATTTTCCAATGTGGAGACAAAGTCTGACTCTATAAAACTAATATGGCCTCAAATCAGCTGTAGTCAGTTATAGCTATTATTCTAGAGTCATGAAAACCTTTTTAGTTGGGCCATTAGTCTAAAAATATGAATTTTATGAACAATCCATTCCAAATATTGATATACATTCCATTCTAGGTGTGGTTGTTTTAGTTAGGACTTATCATGTCTTAATTCCAGATGTTACAGTTATTGTTTCTTCACTCTATACATACTTAAAAGACCAACAGCTAGCACTGGGAAGTTAAGGGGAAATTAATCTGTTTCCCAAACACAGGGAAATTCATTGCCATGGATATTACCAACTAATACCAGTGAGTATAACTGGAACCCTTTGGCTAGATTGTATCTTTTTATTTTGAAGAGGAAGGGATGTAGTGACCCACAAGGGGAGGTTCAGACAGGAGATTACAGAATCTTTGTACATGAAGACAAAGTTCTTCTCTTTGGATCTATTCCCCTCCCTTCGCTCTTAAACTGTGTCATGAATGGATAAGCTATGGATGCCATCTTGGGCACATGAGGCTGAACAAGGGGGAGGACCCCAACCTAGGAAGCTGAGGTAATACATTTCAAGAATAAGTAGTCTACTCTTAGGCTGTTTCTGCACAGCCAGAGCAGCAGGGCTTCATCGATATGTTTCATGCGGATGCAAGCCCCAGGTCCGTTCATACAAACGGCCCCGCTGGCTGCGCTGCTGGCGGAGCAGGCTCTGCACAGCTGCACAGCCCTTCAAATGCTTCCTTAACTTCTCCTGGTTTCCATTGCTCTGTGAAAACCAGGGGACATGCCCCCATGGCCAGAGCGACGGCTGCAGGGATGGAGGCCAGGAAGCATGTCCCCTGGCCTTTATAGGGGGATGAAAGCCAGGAGGAGGTAAGGAGGCACTTTGGGCTGGTGTGGGGAAAACACTGCCTTCCTCCCGCTGCAGTTCACATGGCAGCGGCTGGAAGACACCGCTTTTGAAAAACCTTGCTCGTTTAGTGAGGTTCAAAAGTGGCATTTTCGCACCACTTGAGGGGGTGATCATGGCGCTGCTGCCGCCTTAGGGACACTGTTTTTACCATCCCCAGGGAGCTGTTTTCTGCCCGTGTGGAAACAGCCTCAGTCTAACCATGTCATAAGGTGCAAAAATAGGGGGAAATGTTTTGTGGTTATATCACTTTTCATTTTGACCCTTCCTCAATTTGGTGTGCAAACAGACAGTTTGAATGCTTTGAATACTTTATTCAACTTCTTTATAATTTAATGCTAGTAGCCTGATCTCTGAACCCACATCATTCCTAATTCAATCATACGTATCCAGGAGAAGGAAAGGGGGGGGGGTCAGTAAATTTGGGTGAAAAGATCTTGGCTGGATATTAGCAGTATAATTGGCAGCCGGGGGGGGGTGATTGGTTCCCCTCACTGCAGTCTTCAAGCAGCAGCTGGATAAACACTTGTCAGGGATGCTCTAGACTTCATTGAGCATGGAGCTGGACTAGATAGCCTGTATGACCCCTCTATGATTATATGGTTCTATGAGCTGCCTTACCACCAGAAATCAGTGTGCTCTGTCATAGTTCAATTTCATTCAAGGTTTTTAAATGACAGGAATGAAGAAAATTGCAGAAGCAATAGATACCAGCCTTTCACATATGAAATCAGGAAATCATTTGTGCAAGTAGAAGAGGTTTGCCTTTATGGCCTTAAAGGTTTCAGAGGAATAAGAAAACACAGCTGCAATATAGTTATGTCAGGTGTAGCTGAGTTCTTCTACTCCTAGAACAAATTGTGCATATGGTTTACGACTTCCATAGCTATTGGTAGGGGTCTTCTAGATCACAAAGTATTTTTGTTATCTCCCTCATACCTAAACCTCTTCATTTGGGCTTTGATTTTAACTTGGGTGTCTAGTCCCCAGCTTTAGCTTTATTTTGGTTTAAAAGGCAGAGGAAAGAAAGAGGTCTATTCATAAGTAATGTGAGTAACTTAACAGAAAGGGAACCACATGTTCATCATGAATGATTGAAACAGCACACAGCAATAATGCTTTGAAACCCAACAATATTTTGCACAGTATGTGTTTTTGGTTTATTATATGAAATTCAGTAAGGTGAGTGTTCTAAAGCACATTTCAAGGCTGTTTTTCCACCTGGATAATCTATCACATTCAGCTTTTCCCACTTCAACCAGTGCTTGTTATAACTTCTCATTTTGTGTCCAAGTGTTAAGATGATGGACAGCATTTGCTGATTTAAATTTATCTAGGCTTTAAAGATAAAAAATATGTTGGCAACACCTTGCAGAATCGGTTTGTTGCACTTGTGGGTATACTTTCCTTGCTGATTTTGGTATGGGACTCAAGTTCTCCATATGGATTACAATCTAAGATTTTAATCTGCGAAATATTTGCAAAAAGGATGAAAATGCCTTTCATGAACAATTCACATCATTTGAAAGAACCCAGCTAGGTATCTTAAAACAATGTTCAGTAGGATAGCTTTACCAACTGTAAATGAGAGCAACAAGGACAATAAGATAGGAGGCCTTGACAGAGGTTGATTCTGCACAGCATAAATAGAATGTCTTTAGGACATTATAAAAAGATCCATTTTGGGATTTTGTGTTCCCACAGCACAGGAGAATACAAGCTTTGCCAGCCAAAATGGATATTTTTTTCTGCCTGCTGCACAGAACTTTTGTCAGTTTCCAACCAGTTTGTGTGCTGCAGCAGATTCTTTGTTGGCATTCCCCATGGAGGTTTCCTCTGCTTGCAGCTCATTTGTTTGCTATTTTGCTATGAAAAATAGATGAATAAAGTTTGTTTGGCCTAGTGATCCTGTACACATGTCCTTTTTCCTTGTTTTGTTTTGAGGGAGTTGTCTGCGTAGTTACAGCAACATGAATGTGTGCATATTGCAGCAGCTCTAGCCGTATCACCATATCTTCGCAGACAGCTCCCTCAGAACAAAAAAGGAAAACAATGCATTTTCTACATGGCCAATATATTTTGGGATAAGGAGGTGAAACATCCCGGTTTGGCCATGACTTCCGCATGGCTTCTGGGCCTAAATCGGGCACCCCCGCAAGATTTCCCTTATCCCGCGGCTTTAAAAAAAAGATAAAATTGGAGGTTCTTTTTAAAAAGCCCGGGCCAATCCCACAGACACCACAGGAGATGGACCAGTTTATTTTTCCTGCCTTGCTGCCTGCTCTCCTCTCCCCACAGCTACAACCAATCAGAACATCAGAAAAACAGGAATGTTCATGAATGTGCAGGAATCTACGTAAACTACGTAATGTAGGCCTGCTCTGCATGGGCCATTTAGACTGGTGTGGGGTTAGTAAAAACACTGTTGTGGGGGAGAAGATCACACAGCTACCGATGCTGCAGTGCAGCAGCAGCAGTGTCCCCCCCCCACAATTGTGTTTTTTCACTCATTGAGTGTGTTTTTTTTAAAACACTGGCTTCCATCTGGTGCTGAGTGAACAGCATTGGGTGGAAAACAGAGTTTTCCCCGCACCCCTCCCAGTCCCCTTTTATCTCCTGCCAGCTCCCGTCACTCTGTGGAGGCCAGGGGACACGCCTCCTGGTCTCCGACCTCAGAGGCATCACTATGGCCATGGGGGCATGTCCCCTGGCCTTCACAAAGTGACAGGAGCTGGCAGGAGGTACAAGGGCACCGGGAGCAGCTTGGCCCATGTGGACACTGCACCGTCGGCTGCTGGACCAACGGAGCTGTTTATGAGAATGGCCCCAGGGGGTGCACCAGCATGGACTATGCTGGTGTACCCCCACTCGCATGGCCCATGTGGAAAGGCCCATAAACTAAGTCAACTATGCAAACTATGTAAACATAAACGTACTTAACTATGTAAATGTTAATGTTCATGTGGAAAATGAAAATAAACTGGGGGCTCATGCATAATTCACTGGAGTTCTTCCTTGCAGTTTGAACAAGCTGACGGGGCAGCCAGGCAAAGGGAGAAATAGAGATACAAACAACCTTGTATGTTTGATCCTGGTTTTTCCTAGAGATATTGGTCGATACCCCACGGTCAATTAATTGTGTGATATTCACATGAAATATCAAGGTTTGAGCAAGAACTCCCCCACTGCTTAACTGCCAAACATGGATTCATCCTGGATCTGGCACTCCCTCTCCCCCTAATCATGTGTTTTTTAAGAATCTGCATGGAAGTGCACCTTTTAAAAAAACACACGCTGAAGCTGGATCGGTGGGGAGGTTCAGGGGTTGAATGTAGGTTTGTTTTCCAGCCGTTGGGAGTGATGTGCAGCCTTTCAGCCAATTGGAGTGCAGTGGGCTGTGCATGAAGCGCGCACAGCCATTTTTTGTTTTGCGCCAGTGGAGGCTACATTGAAATGTGGCTACGTGAAACATGATTTCTGTGCCAACTGTTAACTAAAATTAGACTTTTGTGCCAGCGCAGCTGCGTGGGTAAAGAGTGTTGAAGCCGTGCATAAACATAGCTTAGTGCAAAAAACAGCTACTGTTCCATCTACGCATGTGCATGATGACGTAGCTGCGCAAAAAGAAAGCTTAAAAAATAGTCCCGCCCCAACACAGCGCAACAGCCAATCAGGATAAGGAAGAAAGAGCCACTGAGCAGATCACGTGTTCGATTGTAGGGAGTGCTGCATTTTTTGAAACTGTGATAGACATTGATGTCCTCATCACACACACTCTGAAGTGGGGAGGGTGAAACTGCGATGAAAAGGTGTCATTTCTTTTGAAATCTGGTTGTATCTGGCTTTAAGTTCTCAGTGGGGAAATGGCCATTATGTCTGTGGGGAAAATGCCCAACACGTGCTTTTTATGGAGAAACAACAAATGGATGAGCTGCAAGAAGAAGAAACCTCAATGGGAAACTTTCACGTAAAATCTCCTGTAGCACACAAAATAGCAAGTGTGAGCAGCGGAAATGAGAGTAAGAGACTTGGGCAGGAGAAATAAAGCATTTCCTGCCAACTGGCATTTGCTCAGCAGGCAGAAATCATTTACAACCCAGGTTGTGGGGAAAAGAAAAGATTGCTAGTTTAGTGATCTTTGAAAAAGCTGAAAGATGTAACGGGCTGAACTCATTTTGGAGAAGAGAGCTGTGCGAAGTTCCTCTCCCAAATGCTACTTATAATGTCCTGAAGACCTTTGAAGATACTTGGGCTGTGAGGAATCCATCAGAGTGGACTTGGAGATTCTGGGGACCTGGCCAAAAATTAGACAGGGCCCTCACAAACCTTTAATTCCCACCCAATCCATTCTAAACAAGAATAAAGTGCTCAATTTCCACAGTGCATATCCTTAGAAATGCATTTTGACTCTCTTTCCTACCACCCATTTCTACTACCTTGTTAAAACATAACAAGGTCAGGAATGCGAAGGGAGACTGAAGGTGAGTTTGGATTTAATTTATACCCCACTTTTCTCAGGAGTCTCAAAGCAGCTTACAAATTCATTCCCTTCCTCTCCCCACAACAGAAAACCTAATGAAATAGGTGGCACTGAGAGAATTCTGAGAGAATTGTGACTATCCCGAAGTAATCCAGCAGTCTTCATGTGTAGGAGCAGGGAAACAAATATGGTCCACCAGATTAGAGTCTGCCACTCATTTGGAGGAGTAGAGAATCAAATCCAGTTCTCTAGATTAGAGTTCATCACTCTTAATCATGCTGGCTAAATTTCATTTTTTTTCCATTGTGGAATTAAAGTCAGCTGCCATAGGGATTCTGGAAGGTCTTCTCTAATCATGAGACTGGATCCTATGGAGCATTTCCAATACTGGAAGATTGCTAGCTTTCCACTGCAGGGCATCCAACTCCCCCTGTTACGTTATTCCTCAGAGGATTCCCTGTCACACAGAAGCAGTCTGGTGGGCATCTGGACCTGCAGTAGAAGGGGGACCTGCAGTAGAAATCCTTTAATCCAGTGGAAATCCTTTAATCCAGTGGAAATGCTCCATGGGATCCAAGTCACCGTGTACATCCAGCCATACTCAGGGCATGATAGAGCAATCTTACTACAACTATAAGATCATCATCTGGACCCCAACAGAAATAAATCAGCTACATGGGTTACTTGAATGATGCAAATAATAGCATTTGTTTTAGATAAAAAGAATAGCTGAAGGAAACAGAGCACAGGAATGTTGTAGCCACATTCAGGAGGTTTGTAAGTACAGCCAAAGGGCATCACATTTCAAGCCTTTCAGTCACTCAACCATGGAGAAGCTAGCAGGAGTTAGTTACATGTGTGTGAATATCAACAAGTGCAGCAGTGTAAGCCTGTGTGTAGAAACACCAGAGCGTAGCCAGGCAAGCAGGATCAGTCATTTCAGTGCTCTGAGCCCTAAAGCACACCCGTTTCTCTTCTGAGGCTGCAATAAAAAGGGACAGCTTGCTCTGAGTATCAAACGGACTTCATATTCTAGAATTCAATGGTTCTCCAGTTGTTAACAATGCATATAAGTGATCTGTTGATGATCAGTGAAAGTCACCATAGTGAAAAATGCCATAAAGTTGCAGTCAACTTATGGCGACCCTGTAGATTTTTGAAGGTAAGAGATGAACCAAGGTGATTTGCCACTGCCTGCCTCTGTATAGCAACCCTGTTATATCTCCTGCAAAGGATGTTCAGGTTAGCAATAGCTAACCACCTCTGTTCATCTTTTGCACTGAAAATCCTATGGGGTTGCCATAAGTCACCTATGTCTTCATGTACTTTCCACCACCAATGTTGGCAGGATTGTGCCCCTCAGCTTTAGATAGTTTTGTCAGGGACACATTCAGCTGGTCCATCTGCTCACCTAAATATAATCTTCCCAAGCACAAACCTACAGGAAATCCAGTCTTGGGGAAATATACAAGCATAGGGAACCTGCATGGAAGCGTATGAAATGAAAGGGGCCTTGCTGTATTGGGGAATAGAAAATGAGCAAATTAATTCTTCTAATACATTTTAAAAGACTTTGATGTTATTGTGCATGGAAAGAAGGCTGTTTTCCCCATGGGCTTCAGATAGTTGGCTGCCACAGGGGTGGAGTGGGTGATAAGTTCTAAAAACCTAGTTAAAATCTTTTTTTCCCTTCTTAAGAGATTTCTTGGCTTCATAAACATTTCCTGCTTTTCTTCAGTGCCTGTAGATAAGAGCAAACTGAATACCAGTGATTGTGCAAAACTCTCTGTTTTATGTTGTAAAGGAAGTTCTCTGTGCAGCTTTGAAAATTCCCTTTGGTGACAATATACAGTCAGCATATAACCCTGTGAAAAAGAAAAGATGAAGGTATTAGCCAATCTGATCTATGTAAATATACCATCAGACACAAATAATTTGACATCAATAATATATTTTTCAAGTAATCACAATTTTCTTCCTAGATTTTTCAATAGATTTAAAATAAAATAAAAATTGTAAAGTGAGTGAATGTGTTTGCTGCAGGTTTCCAAAACGTTCAACTACCACTGACAGACTTACATATATACTCATATTAACAGAGAATAAAGTTAAAACAGTTAATAACAGAGAATTAAAATGAGATTAGATATTACAGACAACCATTCCTCAAAGACCCTAAAACATACAGTGTTCCACAACAGTACACCAGGTTGCTAGCCAATTAACCCTACAAAACTTGAGCAATATGCCCTATTCTATCCACAGTGACAGCACTGAGCAGGTGAAAAAGGGGTTTCATACCAAGCTACTCTTGTGAACCCTTCCCAAATCCCTGTTTGGTCCAGCAATAACAACCAGCAAATCTTGTTCTGTTCCTTGGGAGGGTAGATGGGTCAGCCACAGCAAAATGCCTGCCAAGGAGGAGGTGCAGCCTGAATTAAGGCAGTTTGTTGGGTTCCTGTGATTGGCTGTCCCCATTAGATTCCCACCAATGGTGTCCTGTACCACAATTAAAGTTAATGTGGGCCAGAATAAATTAATCTATGGCATTATTTAACATGAACGTCCTTTCTAAGTTTATGAAAGGTGATGCTGGAGAAGTATGCAGTTGTATTTTGGCCCCTTTTGGTTAAGCCAAACTCTTTCAAAAGAAGCTTTTTAACTGTTTCAAATTTATTAGTAAAACTTCCATTAATGTGTGTGTGTGTGTGGGGGTACCTTCTTGAAAATTATAACCAATAATCCTGAAAATTTATGAATTTTGGTGAAAATTGATTTAAATGTTCAAAGGTGAGGTCTGGGAAATGCCAAAAACCTTTTTCCAGATTTTTATATATATATATAAATCTGGAAAAAGGTTTTTGGAATTTCCCAGAATGAAAAGCATAACATCCTCAGCTTTGAACATTTAAACATTTGATCATATGTATGTATGTATGTATGTATGTATGTATGTGTGTGTGTGTGTGTGTGTGTGCGCGTGTGTGTGTGCGTGTATGCATGTGTGCGTGTATGTGTGTATGCGTGTATGTGTGTATGTGTGTATGCATGTATGTATGTATATGTATATGTGTATATGTATATGTGTGTGTATCTATATATATGTGTGTATGTGTATATATATGTGTGTATATGTGTGTGTGTGTATATGTGTGTGTGTATATATATACAAACATTTGATCATACATTTAAACATTTGATCATATATTTGATCATATATATATAAAAACTTCAGGTGAAAATTTGAGGCAGAACAAAGTTTTGAAACCTTGTATAACGAAAGAGCGTTAGCTTCTGCTATAGGAAGGATCCCTGGTAGTTGGTTTCAGGAACCCTCCTAATAATTAATTTGTTTTTCGCTGCCACCAATCTGTACTATAGCCCACAAGCTGATTAATGGACACCACTCTTTCTGGGGACTTACACACAGACAAAATAAATTGGAACAGTTGTAGCTGGAACAAAACTTGAACGTTTATTACTGGCTTAAAAGTAGGTAACTTCTCAGGTAACTTGAGAGGAATTAAAACTTGTTGGTTTCAGAAGCTTAACAGTTGCAGAGATGTTAATGGCACTTCACTTCAGTTTCAAACGTTACTAGACACACGCAGGTGTCACTTTAGTAAGATGTTTCTTCAGAAAAAGATTGCTTTAGAAAAGATTTACTTTAAAGGTTTCTCACTCCCTCTTCTGGCAGACACTAGTTCTTCTGTACCTAACCACACACATACACAAAAATAACAAACCTCAGTCTACGCCCTGTGGGATTCTGGCACACAAGCCTCCCTCTCCCACCATCCAAACTGGCCTCACTGCCACTGGACTGGGCCTCCCAAGACTGGTGTTATACTGTGGAGGACAGACTTTAGTTTGGACAGAGGTTTTCTGTCAAACACCTGAGTGGTGGGTGACTCTCCACCAGACTCAGGGTTTCCTGATGTCTCTAATAAGCTTCCTCAGCTTATGGAGTAAACTATCTGACTCCTCTCAGATCAACAGCAGTGAGAGATCTTGGCTTAATCTCCTCACTCTGCTAAAACGCACCAAAAGCCCCCAAAAGAGCAAAAGAACCCAAAAAGAGCCAAAAGGCAAAAGAGCCCTCAGCACTCTGGCTGACTCTATTTATATTGTTGCCATTTTTCTCTAGCCAATCAGGGCTGGCTAGGGCTTAACCCCTTCAGGGCAGACTTTCACCCTGGAAACTGAATGCTTTATAAGTGCATTCGTCACACCTTGACTCTATCTGCAGAATTAAAAGTACTATAGTTGCCTATTACTAACTATATCTAAGGTTCAATTTTATCAATTTTATCAACTATAAGAAGACACTCTTTGCACTTTCCTTGTGTAAATTGGCAGACCAACAAAAAATAGGTCGTAGGATCACGGATAAGGTAATCAGCAGATGGAGTGGGTGGGGCTAGCACACTTGTACCCATTCTCTTTCTATATGCATTGATTTCAACATGCCTAGTACTACGTCGAGAACGCTTCTGATATAGCTTTATCTACGGTAGATATGCATCAATATGGACATTCCTGTTCATACAAGCTGATCAGCAGGACTGCTAAGTTGCATCACTAGGACCCCTAGTCAGGCCAATAAACGCAGGCTAACCACAGTATGGCCGGAAGTCCAGCCTTTTAGTCAGTCCTTATAGGCTTCCTTTTTAGCAATATTGTATGAGCCTTTTATACTTAAATTTTTATCTCTGCTCCAATCATTATATTTTTACTTACTGTATCACAGGCCATTTCCGCACATCCACATGGACGGTCCCAGAAAGAGCCGGGCCGACGGCGCCACAGAGCGCCGTCGCCCGGCCGACCCGGCATGTCCCCGGGCCTCCGGCACGTCGCTGAGGCCTGAGGACACACACCCCTGCCCTGCGTGCCTGCTCCAGCGTCGCAGGGCAGGGGGGCGTGTCCCCAGGCCTCGGCGATGCGCCGGAGGCCCAGGGACAAAGTAAGTGCAGGGAGGGAGTGGGGGGGAGGCGCCTTGAAGCCGCTGCCATTTGCACGGCAGCGGCTTCAAGCCGGCATTCCTGGGAATGTGCGCTTCCCAGCGCACTCTGGAAACGCCGGCTTCGTGCCGGTCGGGCAGCGCGAGGGTGGCGTGGCTGCGATGCAGCTGCGCCCCCTGTGCGAATGGTGGCCTGGGGACGGCGGTTTTGCCGTCCCCAGGCCGCCATATTCTGCCAGTGCGGAAACGGCCACAATTTAGGTGTAACAGGATCCCAAACATAAGTCACTGAAAATTTTTTATATAAATTATTTAATTCCCGTGAACATTCTCTTTGTCAGCAATACAGCATATGTATTATCTCTGATCTGTGCTTTATTGTTGCTGAATTGCGCATTTTTATTTTGTTGTTCTGGTCATTGACCATAAATAAATAAATGATTTGCCTTCCCAAAATTCATTGATAACCAGGCATTCCCATCACATAGGGAGGAAGGCTCCCACTTTATTCTTACATTTCCAACAATAATTTGTAGCGAAATGTTTCATTTTGTATAATCTAATTGATGTAAAATACCAATGGTGGAAAAGTTTCTGAAAGTTTTCTTTTAAATTCATTGAAAGTGTAAATTTGTTGTTTCTCCTCCATAATTCTTCCCATTCCTCCATAGGGGTGTTTCACCCTATATCTTGTGCCCAACGTATCATCACCTCATTACCTTGTTCAGATTCAGTCTTATATTTCAACAGTGAAGCGTACATTTTTAAAATTAGTTTATAGTCATCCTTAAGGAGTGTCTTTTCAAACTCAGTTTCCATTTCTTTTATCCTTATTAAAGGATTCTTGAATTTGTAGGTAGCTAAACCATTGGCATTGGTTGTCTAAGATGTAAATTTCCATCTTTCTTTTAATTATATTATTTTATTTTCTATTTTTAATAAGTCTTTATAATTTAGCCATATATTTTTCTCCTCAATTTCTCTTATCTTGATTCCACCCTTGAGATCCATTGAGGTGTTTTATTATAAAAAATATTTTTATATTTCATCCAAATTCTTGCCAAAGATTTTCTTAGAATATATGAATTGAAGTTCTTTAAATTATTTTTAGTCTCTATCGGCCACCCTTATACAGATTGAATCCTTCAATGGTTAATACACTTTTATTTTTAAGAACTATCCAGTCCTTAACCCAAGTTAGAGCACAGGCTTTATAATATAACTAATCCTTCCAATTATGAAAATACCTTCAACTATCCACCTGGCATTACGTTTTTGGCTCCAGGTAAAGATGCATTTATTTATTCATGTGGACATTTCATTGTTAGTTTTCTATTGATTTTTTTGCTAGTCTTAAATAGTTTGGCTGTTAAGCAATGTGCTGGTTTTAGGTTTATGAGATTTTAATGCTACTTTTTTTGCTTTTTAGTACTCTTGGCTTTTAATTTTGGCTTTAGTGGGGTTTCTATGTCTGTTAATATAAGTTTCAAAGTACACTATATTTATGATTTATATGGTATTCTTTATGTTTTGTGAATTACCTTAGGGACTAATATTTGCTGGAACACTGGATATATAATAATTTTGGTTTTTTGTGATTTGACAGCTATCAAAATAGCTGTCAGGAGAGTTGGGGCCAAACACAAAATGGCTTCCAGAAGAGGCAGATCCAACCATAAAACCACACACTTGCTTTAAAAAAAGTACTTCAAATATTTACATTCTATCTTCTCTCAGGCCCCTTCCGCACATGCAAAATAATGCGTTTTCAAACCACTTTCACAACTGTTTGCAAGTGGATTTTGCCATTCCGCACAGCTTCAAAGAGCATTGAAAGCTGTTTGAAAGTGCATTATTCTGCATGTGCGGAAGGAGCCTCAGTGAGCAAAGCAAACAACAAGCATGGAACAATTTAAATATAAAAGTGTTCAAAGTTAAAAAGACATTTCAGCAAGTCAGTTAGCAACTGATATTTCAGGTCACTAGAAATGGCTTTAGTTCTTCTGGTTACTTCGTTTCCAGAGAGCTGCAACTTCTAGATTACACACATGATTTCATCTTAATTTTGAAAATCTTCAAATAGCCAGTCATCAATAGCCAAAAATACCTTTTTGCAGAGTTATCCATCTTCAAAAGGTTTCTTCCTTTTCACAAGCAAGTTCCCAGTTATAAAAGATGCAGTGATGTTTTTGCTTCGCACCCCAGGTTTGAAGAACAGTGACTGTTGCAAGCCCAATTTTGATTTCGGAAATTTTATTTTTTATGATTCTTAAAACTTAGGCCCCTTCTGCACAGGCAAAATAATGCGTTTTCAAACCACTTTCACAACTGTTTGCAAGTGGATTTTGCTATTCCGCACTGCTTCAAAGAGCACTGAAAGCAGTTTGAAAGTGCATTATTCTGCATGTGTGGAATGAGCCTTAGATAATTTTTTTTGGGAAAGTGCCATGTTGTGTCTCAAACTATCTTTCAACATTGTGGTTTTTGGGAATTGCAACAGCTGACTAACACAACACACATATTTGCCTTTTGCATCTACAAAACAGTATATTTCCCAGTCAGAACTGAAAAAGTAGGTCCTGGGTTTCTTTTTGCTAGGCCCCCATGCATTTAGACGCATGTAGAAAATGGATACTGGCTGATGAGGGGTTACCAGCACATGAGTTCGGAACCCATTTCTTTAGGATTGCCACAGCTTCTGTGGTAGCAAGGTTTGGATGTCATAAGAAGTAATCCAAAGAATTGGCAGGTGACAATCCAAGACTTTTAAGTCTCATATATGATAAGAACATAAGAACATAAGAACAAGCCAGCTGGATCAGACCAGAGTCCATCTAGTCCAGCTCTCTGCTACTCGCAGTGGCCCACCAGGTGCCTTTGGGAGTTCACATGTAGGATGTGAAAGCAATGGCCTTCTGCGGCTGTTGCTCCCGAGCACCTGGACTGTTAAGGCATTTGCAATCTCAGATCAAAGAGGATCAAGATTGGTAGCCATAAATCGACTTCTCCTCCATAAATCTGTCCAAGCCCCTTTTAAAGCTATCCAGGTTAGTGGCCATCACCACCTCCTGTGGCAGCATATTCCAAACACCAATCACACGTTGCGTGAAGAAGTGTTTCCTTTTATTAGTTCTAATTCTTCCCACCAGCATTTTCAATGAATGCCCCCTGGTTCTAGTATTGTGAGAAAGAGAGAAAAATTTCTCTCTGTCAACATTTTCTACCCCATGCATAATTTTATAGACTTCAATCATGTCCCCCCTCAGACGTCTCCTCTCCAAACTAAAGAGTCCCAAACGCTGCAGCCTTTCCTCATAAGGAAGGTGCTCCAGTCCCTCAATCATCCTCGTTGCCCTTCTCTGCACTTTTTTCAATCTCTTCAATATCCTTTTTGAGATGTGGTGACCAGAACTGAACACAGTACTCCAAGTGCGGTCGCACCACGGCTTTATATAAGGGCATGACAATCTTTGCAGTTTTATTATCAATTCCTTTCCTAATTATCCCCAGCATAGAGTTTGCCTTTTTCACAGCTGCCATACATTGAGTTGACATTCCCATGGAACTATCCACTAAGACGCCCAAATCCCTTTCCTGGTCTGTGACTGATAGCACTGACCCCTGTAGCGTGTATGTGAAGTTTGGATTTTTTGCCCCTATGTGCATCACTTTACATTTTGCTACATTGAACTGCATTTGCCATTTCTTAGCCCATTCACCTAATTTATCAAGGTCCGCTTGGAGCTCCTCGCAATCCTTTGTGGTTCTCACCACCCTACATAATTTGGTATCATCTGCAAACTTGGCCACCACGCTACCCACCCCTACTTCCAGGTCATTTATGAATAGGTTAAAGAGCACTGGTCCCAATACGGATCCTTGGGGGACACCACTCCCCACATCTCTCCATTGTGAGAATTTCCCATTTACACCCACTCTTTGCTTCCTGTTTCTCAACCAGTTTTTAATCCATAGGAGGACTTCCCCTCTTATTCCTTCATTGCTGAGTTTTCTCAATAGTCTCTGGTGAGGAACTTTGTCAAAAGCCTTTTGGAAGTCCAAGTAGACAATGTCCACTGGTTTCCCCTTATCCACATGCCTATTTACATCCTCAAAGAACTCTAGTAAGTTTGTAAGACAGGATTTGCCTCTGCAAAAGCCATGCTGACTCTTTCTCAGCAGGTCTTGCTTTTCTACATGTTTAATAATTTTATCTTTAATGACAGATTCTACTAATTTACCAGGAACAGATGTCAAACTGACTGGCCTGTAATTTCCCGGGTCCCCCCTAGATCCTTTCTTAAAGATTGGTGTGACATTGGCCATCTTCCAGTCTTCAGGGATGGAGCCTGATTTCAAGGATAAGTTGCATATTAAAGTGAGAACATCAGCAATTTCATGCTTGAGCTCTTTAAGAACTCTTGGGTGAATGCAATCTGGGCCAGGGGATTTGGTAGCATTTAGTTTATCAATGGCTGCCAGAACTTCTTCCTTGTCTACCACTATCTTCGTTAGTTCCTTGGATTCGCCTCCTAAGAAGCTTGGTTCAGGTGCAGGAATTTTCCTCACCTCCTCTTGGGTGAAGACAGATGCAAAGAATTCATTCAGCTTTTCTGCAATCTCCCTGTCATCTTTTAGCACACCCTTTGTTCCTTTGTCATCTAACGGGCCTACCGCTTCCCTTGCTGGCTTCCTGCTTTTGATGTACTTGAAGAACTGTTTGTTGCTGGTTTTGATGTTCACAGCCATGCGTTCCTCATAATCCTTTTTGCCTCCCTTACAGCTAACTTGCTTCTCTTTTGCCACCATTTGTGTTCTCTCTGGTATTCTTTATCAGTTAACTTGGACTTCCATTTTCTAAAAGACATCTTTTTTTTTCCTAATAATTTCCTCAACGTCCCTTGTTAACCATGGTGGCTTTCTTTTGGACTGGGTGCTGCCTTTTCTAACCTGTGGAACACATTCCAGCTGAGCTTTTAAGACTGTGTTTTTAAATAACCTCCAAGCATCCTGGACATTTTTGACTCTCTTGATTTTCCCTTTCAGCTTCCTGTGCACTATCCCCCTCATCTTTGAGAAATTTCCCTTTCTGAAGGCAAATGTAACTACATTAGTAGTTGTCACTTGTTCGCATGCAGAGATACTGAATCTGACAGCATTGTGGTCGCTGTTCCCTATCAGCTCAACAACACTGACTTCCCGCACCAGGTCCTGGGTCCCACATAGAATTAGATGTAGGATCACATCTCCCCTGGTTGGTTCTACAACCATCTGCTCTAAGCCACAGTCATTTAGCATATCCAGGAATGTTCTCCTTACTATGACCTGAACATGCATTTTCCAGTTTATATGGGGATAGTTAAAATCGCCCATTACCACGACATTTTTGCTTTTGTTGGCCTCTCTAATTTCTTTTTCCATCTCAGAATCCTCTTGTGCGCTTTGGTCAGGGGGACGATAATATATTCCTAATGTTAAACTATGCTTCACCCCTGGTATTGATATCCACAGTGCTTCTGTAGAGGAATCAGCTCCCCCTGCATTGTCTATTTTATGTGACACTATGCTCTCTTTGATGTAGAGGGCCATCCCACCCCCAATACGCCCTGTCCTATCCTTCCTGTAGAGCCTGTAACCTGGGATAACAGCATCCCACTGGTTCTCCTCATTCCACCATGTCTCAGTGATGCCCACTATATCAATGTCCTCCTTCAAAACTCTGTACTCCAGCTCCTCCATTTTAGGTCGAATGCTTCTACTATTAGCATAGAGACACTTGTATACTCTGTCTCTGTCCCTAACCTGGGATTTATGTGTTTTGCCCTCTAGCCTTTTGTAGACACTATCACTTATCACATTGCTATGTTCCTCACTTGTATGTGGTTGATTTAAAAAAACCTCCTTCTCTGTCTGCATCCCCATGGACTCTGTATTCCGAACCGAAGTCACCTCAGCTCCTGTCGGCTTTCCCCCAGGGATCAGTTTAAAAGCTGTTCTGCCACCTTTTTAATGTTGAGCGCCAGCAGCCTGGTTCCTCTTTGGTTAAGAGTCATATATATACAATAACCATTGTATTGTATTGGAGTCATATATATACAATAACCATTTTATATATGGTTATCATATATAAGACTTAAAAGTTATTGATTGCCACCGCCAATCCTCTGGATTGCTCCGTATGGTACCTCTTTTCGTCTCTTGCCTTGAAAATTCTGAGTTGCCATAAGTCAGCTGCAACTTGACAGCGCTTTACATACTCATACGATGATTAATTCACTGTTTTTCTTGCAGGTGCAAACATATTGAGGAGCCCAATCAGGATGCTGGTGATATGTCATTCCTGTCATGAGCCAGTCCCAGGACTCTGATGTAGAGCCTGAAGAAACTGCATTCAGAGCCACTTTCTTGTTGCCCATAAAACTATGGAATTGTGCTGGTGCCTGCTAGGTCATTGGCCAAACAGACCAGCAAGCGAGGTATAGTCAAGACAGTGTTACGCTCACTTAACAGTAAGAAAATTCTTAACAGTTAGCACTGGGGGAAATTACTCGGCTTGGCAATGAGAGGTAGGCTTGCGGTGGGATCTTAGGCGATGAATGGATAGGCGATGGCTGGGCTCCCTGCATCACAAACAACGGAACCTGTACTTGCTGGGATAGGCTCTCACTGGGAATGGATCCAGCTTATTGTGGCACTGGTGGCAAAGTATTGCTTGGTTCTGAGACTGGTTGGCAAGACATGATCCTGACATCAACTGGAGTCAGGAGATGGTTGCCTTTAATTTTGCTTTGTGTGAAACCCATTGCTGGAAGACTCTGGGAGGAGTGAAGCTGGCTTCAGCCAAACAGCAGTGCTAGCAGGGTTAAATGTAGAGGAGATTAAAACCATACTGTGGGAGTTCCGTGATCTGATGAATGTTTTTGCAGAAACTGAATGTGATACTATCCCTCCCATTGTAAGACAGACCATAGGACTGAGTTGGTGGAGGGAGTGAAGCTTTCCAAGGGGAAGTTATACACCATGAATCCAAGGGAGCTGGAAACATTGCAGGAGTTCATAGATAAGAATTTGAAGAGCGGGTTTATATGGCTGGTCTTTCCCATCCCCCAGCAGCTCCTGCATTGTTCCAGAAAAAGGACAACACCCTGCAATTGTGCACAGATTACCAGATTAAATGCCATCTCCCTGACTAATCGCTACCCAATGTGACTCATTAAGGGGTTGATAACTTGTCTGACTAATGGAAAAGTGTTCACAAAGCTGTACTTGAGGGAAGCCTATTACAGGGTCCAGATTTGCGAAGGTGACAAATGGAAAATCAGTTTCAATTCCTAATTAGGCCAGTTTGAATTTTGTGCCATGCCTTTTGGGCTGAGTGGCACCCCAAGAATTTTTATGAACATGATCAATGAGGTGCTGCATGAGCATTTGTATAAAGGAGTTGTGAGACCCTGAAGCAGCATGTACAGTTGGTCTGTTCTGTTTCAGCCAAGTTGTGAGACAATTCCTTGCATGTGAAGCTCTCCAAGTGTGGGTTCCACAAAGACAAACTGGATTTCCTGGGCTACTGGATATTGGCAGCTGGGGTTAAGATGGACTGAGGCAAGGTATGGGCTGTGGTGAACTGGGAGGTCCCTTGCACAAGAATGCAACTCCAGTCTTTCCTCAGGTTCTGCAAAAAAAAAATTCAATTGATTTTTATTAAAACATTTTCAAAATACAGAAAATACAATATATACAATCATTATCACAACTTCTTCAATCAAATTTTATACACCAGGAGTCATTAAGATTGCTATAATTGAACACACTGTGTTTGTTTTAACTTTTCTTGTTTCATCAAAATTACTGTATAGCAACTTTTTACTACTGCTATTTACTCATTTTATTTCATCTATAGATCATAGTTATTTTAGTATTCAATAGGAGAAATTATTACTTCACTATTTATCGTAATGTATTTTCTGCAATTTTTATCATAATTTTATTCCCAGTTTGCACAGGCTGTGGTCTCCCTCAGAGATCTACTGAAAAGGAAGGGGAAGGGACCTAAAGCTAAGACTTCTGGGGGCCACCTGAACTGTCATCCAAGTCCAGAGGGCTTTTGAGGGGTTGAAGAAACTGTTTACCTCAGAGTCCATATTGCAGCATGCTGACCCTTCCAACCCCTTTTTTGTGCAAGTAGATGCCAGTGATGTGGCCATGGGGCCATTTGAATACAAACTCTTGTTCATGATCATGATAGCCTTTATTGGCATTCCAAAATACAATAAATACAATAAAACAATAAATACAATAAAACAATAAAACAATTGTCCATAAAAGACAGATAGTTACAGCAGCCATTCAGAGTCTCATCAATAGTTTAGTCCAAACTCTTGTTATTGAATAGTTTAGAGCACAGGTGTCAAACTCGCGGCCCTCCAGATGTTATGGACTACAGTTCCCACTATCCCCTGCCAGCATGATGTTGGCAGAGGATGATGGGAACTGTAGTCCATAACATCTGGAGGGTCGCAAGTTTGACACCCATGGTCTAGGGCAGGGGTCCCCAAACTTTTTAAACAGGGGGCCAGTTCACTGTCCCTCAGACTGTTGGAGGGCCAGACTAAAAAAACTATGAACAAATTCCTATGCACAAATGATTGTAAAATGTTTGATTTCACCTTTCAGCCTTTCTGTCATGGTCTATTTTTAGAACAGTGACCAAAGTATGTCAAGAACAGGGTGGGCTCCCTGTTGGGGAGGCTGTGGAATACCTTCCCCTGAAAAATATTGTTGGGGGGGCTGTGGAATACCTTCCCCTGAAAAAAAAGCAGAACTTTCCCAATGAAATATTCCATCTAACCCAGGATCAGGTATCTTCCTGGGTTCTTTCCTCCCTAGCAGCCAGCGAGCGATTCGCCAGCCTGGCTGATGCCAATGGGAGTGAGGCGGAACAGAAAGCCTGAGAGCAACACATGGAGTAGCTGAGAGGGAAGGGCGGAGCAGGCGTTGCCACATGTAAGGTTTCCAACTCTGGGTCAGAAAATTCATGGAGATTTGGGGGTGCCATCATGTAACTGCAATCAACAGCCGTTGGGGCCGGTTCCTCCTCTCCCTCGAGCCCCACTGCACATGAATGGAGCCATCGCCGCCATGCCTGGTGGGCCGGATAAATGCCTTCAGGGGGCCACATTTGGCCCCCGGGCCGTAGTTTGGGGACCCCTGGTCTAGGGGCACAACAGGCAACTGTTGGTGTCTCAATTTGACCCCAAATCTAGGAGACAACATAGCTACACCCTTCCCCATTAACTTGCCTTGCACAGGTGAACTGCCAGGTGGGAAACAAGCCTCTACCTGCCAAGTACAAATTCAGCACTCTGACTGTTGCACACTGCTGCCTCCTATAGTTTGTACATTGCAGTCATTAAACTATAATGATATATATTCCAAATCCTTTATATTTTACACATTCTCTTCTTTTAAATTCAGGTTTTCTAATACAAACATAGCTGGGAATGCATGAAAACCAATTTCAAACTAAGTAACTCAGAAAGATCTCTACAATGATAACTGTTTCTTAGTACAAAGATATCATTTGAGTGAATTATCAGTGTTTAACACTTAAGAGAAATGCAAAAAATGGCTTGTTTGTATTGAGTTAATATAATCTACCGTATTAATTGTTTTCTCTTTTTTTGTCAAAATGCTGCTACTTGTGATCCACTTATCGCCTTTGTTCAAAGCAAAGAATTTTAATTACCTCTGGAAAATGTAATTAATAATAATTACATTATTACAACTGCACAACATTAATTGCAATTACATTACAATAAAGAAGTCGAGTTCCATTTGGAAAATGTACTCTCTTAACAAGCTTAAGGCATGACTGAAAACTGGATTTCACATTTGAATGCAATAACCACATTGCTTGCTTGTTGCTCTATTGTTGTCTGACATTTTTCACAAAATACTGTTTACCTTAATGTTTAAAGCTGGGGTGGGGTGGGGGTTGGTGAGTTCCAATCTTATGTGCAAAATGGCTTCTCCTTGTTAGCATTCAAATGTTGTACTCCTGTGCAGTGAGAGAGGAAAATTGCTGTGAATTGTCTCTGACCTCTGGGAATAGCATGTTAATTTTTGCCCTGCCACTAACCTAATAACTTCTTAGGGCATATCTATACTACAGATGTAAACTGGTTTAATAGTCACTCTCTTTCCCCAGGGAAGCCTGGGAATTGTAGTTTCAGAAGGAGAAATTCTAGCAATCTCCAACACAAAAAATCTCAGTACACTGAGCAAACTAAAACATTTGGCTCTTGTAAGCAATCCATGACTGTTACGTTGCAGTACAACCAGTACAAGCCTATATAAACTAAAATATGTCTTTATTGTTGGGATCTGGCGGCAAGAAGTCCTCTGAGGTAATGAACTACCTATACCCGAAGTTTTAATGTACAGGATACTTTGCATCATAGTGCTAAGCCTACAAATAATAACTTTCAAAATGTAGCATAGGAAAAACAAATAACAATAAATAACCAAAATAAATAAAGATTACATCCAGTTTTAGTCATTGCCATTTTTGGTTTTAGAAATGACTCTAAAAATCCCATTCTCATTCTTCTTCCTCCAGAGACTCTGGAGTTCATGCCCACACAAAGTCAAAAATAATATCTCAAAGCTCCAGAAGTCAGAAGTTCTTCAAGGTTATGCGTGTGTGCGTGTGTGCATGTGTGTCAGAAACAGAAGGGCCTTTAGTGTCAGTTTAGGTATACAAATTTTTGCATCCATATAATTATCCATTCACCTGTATCCAAAGGGAGAAACATATGCATTTCAGTAGAGAAAACTGTACAGCTCTCTCTCTCTCTTTGTCTCAACATACATACTCAAATGCTGTTCTGTCTCATCCCCTCCCTACTTCTTCTAGAACTTGCTAATATTGAAAAACCAAAAAAGGAGGACAATGCATGCGGCTTCCATAATGCTGCTCTATAATGCACACAGAACAGTGCTGTAATTCAAATAGGTATTAAATCTTTCAGGTAATCATGAAAGTAGCATGTATACTTTCATAGCACTCACCAGGGCTACCAGGCCATGTTAGAAAACTTGTGCACCCAATATTTTGTAACCATAAAGAACATGTAGCTCTTTCCTGATGAACTCAAGAGGGTTGCTTGATCATTACCTTTGCAGTTATTTCACAGGCTGCAGTAATGGATTCTATATAAATTTTATATTGCATCTGAGCATATTAATTTTATCCCAGCCCACTAAAGCCCTTATCCATGTTTTCTGATATATACAAATTAAATTTCTGTATTATATTTATATTTTTGTGGCCTAATGTGATCTATAATAACACAAATTACTGAATAACCGAAATTATACTACCACATGTGATGTACACCTTATGTTGGGTATGTGTGAGATAGAGAAGGTGAATAAGAAATGTATTTTATTTCATAATAGTTACTGTGGCGGAATGGGCTTGCTTTGCCAGGCAGGCCCTATTCCACTTCCAAAGCATCTCCCAGGGGTTGCCAACTTCTCCTGGGGAGAGCTAGGCACCACCTGACCATTTGGGAACTGCCTGCTGGGGAAGCTCAGGGTTCCCCAGCTTCCTTTCCAACCATGAGGCCACTGCCTCGGTTTCCCTTGGTTTCCCTCTCCTGGGTTCCACAGGGCAGATTGGAGGTCCTGGAGGAAAAGCTGCTGTTCTGCTGCTAGCCTTTCTCCCCCCTCCTAGTTACCCTGTTTCCCTGAAAATAAGACAGTGTCTTATATTAATTTTTGCTCCCAAAGATGCACTATGTCTTATTTTCAGAGGATGTCTCATTTTTCCGCTCCACAGCTGCTTGCTCTGGTCGACGGGCATGCTTCCAAACAAAAACTTTGCTACGTCTTACTTTCGGGGGATGCTTTATATTTAGCACTTCAGCAAAACCTCTACTATGTCTTATTTTCAGGGGATGTCTTATTTTCGGGGAAACAGGGTAAGCGCATCCGTGGTACAGAAAACTGTTCTCCACATCTAAGGTTTAAAAGTATTTGCGGCCAGATGTGCAGAGGCTTCTTTGTAATAACTACAGACAAGGCTAGATTGAAAGTGGGCCACAGCCCTTTATTATTATTATAATTGTTATATCGTTTTATATTATATCGAAGCTGGGTGAGCAAGAGCTAGTATATTAGACTACACAGTGAAGCTATTGCAATCCACAAACACTGGGGACAGTTTTAGCAAAAAGAAAGTGTCTGAAAATCAACAAAAACCTGACTACCATTGCTAAAAAAAAAACACCAAAACCAACCCAGAGACTTTCAAATGCAATTGCAAATGAACTCCACCCAGACACATGCTAATTGAAAATGCAATTGCAAATGAATTCGACCTGCTCACTTGCAAATACATTTCATGTCCTCCCACCGTGAAGTGGACAAAACATATACTCCACCACACAAAACATATACTCCACCACACTATTACTCCACATTGTGCCATGGAGAGAAGCACATCTTCCCTGACATGCCTCTGAGGATGCCATACATAGATGTGGGCAAACTTTTAAAAGCAAAAACTACCAGACCACAGGCACACAGCCCAGATAATCCACAAAGCCATCCTGATGAATTTTCTCTGAAGGGTGGTGAGGGTTGACCAGGGCTGTGAAGGCCACACTGCTGCCCAACTAGAGGTGGCGGTTCGGCTCGGCCCGATCCAAGGATCCAGCCGAGCAGAGCCAGTTCGGAGGAGCTCGGAGGGCCAAGGGCCCAACCCTGACCCCTCTGAACTATGCCCAATCCGAGCGCCATGGGCTCGGATTGGGCTCTTCCGCAACTTGCGAGCGAGCGGCAGCTCTTCCGAGACAGCCGAGAGGGAGGGGGAACTCCAAGCCCCAGCCGGCATGCAACAGGCTGCTTCCTTCCAGCCAGAAGGATTGCGAAGCTCAGCTGAGGGGGAGGGGGTTTAAAACCAACCCACCCACCCTCCCAGCGGCAGCCCAATAGCTGCCTGCCACCCCCCACCCCAGCCGATTCCTCCCAGCCAGAAGGATCGTCGACCACAAAACAAAACAAAACTTTCACAAAAGAAAAGAGGGGAAAAAAAGGATTCCCCCATCCCCAGCGCGCTGCCTCCCAGCACAGCCAAAGATCATGTGGGACTCGGCATGGGGGGGAGGGAACCACTCACACACACACACACACCCCAGCAGTGGCACCCCAATTCTGTCCCTCACCCCCAAAAATTCAAACCTTCCCCCTCCAAACTCCTCCAAACCCACGCACGGTTTAAAAGAAAAAAGATGGGAAAAACGGAATCCATTCCCCCAGCCCCTGGCAGCTGCCTCCCAGCCGCCAAGGGAAAAGAAATCCACCCCCCCCCCAAAAAAAACCTCCAACCCACTCCCTACAAAGAAATCCCCTCCCCTTACCCATAGCCGAGCTTCTGCTGCTCCTCCGGCAATGACGACTGAATGAATGAAGCAGTAGCAGGCCAGGCCGTATGGTGTGCCTGCTACTGCTGAAAAAAGTGGTAAAGCAATAACAGATGAAGAATCTTGGGCAAATGTGCCTGAAGGGGGGGGCGCATTTTTAGAGGTATTGACACAAAAATTACAGTGTATCTTCAGGAGACTCTCCTGATGATACCCCCCAAGTTTTGTGCAGTTTGGTTTAGGGGGTCCAGAGTTATGGACCCTCATTTCCTTAGCTCCCATTGGAAACAATGGGGGATAGGGGCACCCCCTTTTGGGGTCCATAACTCTGGACCCCCTAAGCCAAACTGTACAAAACTTGGGGGGTATCATAAGGAAAGTCTCCTGAAGATACCCTGAAATTTTCATGCTGATACCTCTAGAAATGCTCCTCCTGCAGGCACCCCAAGAAATTTGCTCAAGATTCTGTGTTTTGTATTGAATTTTTCCAATCTCACAATACTAGAACCAGGGGGCATTCATTAAAAATGCTGGGGGGAAGAATTAGGACTAATAAAAGGAAACACTTCTTCACGCAACGTGTGATTGGTGTTTGGAATATGCTGCCACAGGAGGTGGTGATGGCCACTAACATGGATAGCTTTAAAAAGGGCTTGGACAGATTTATGGAGGAGAAGTCAATCTATGGCTACCAATCTTGATCCTCCTTGATCTCAGATTGCAAATGCCTTAGCAGACCAGGTGCTCAGGAGCAGCAGCAGCAGCAGAAGGCCATTGCTTTCACATCCTGCATGTGAGCTCCCAAAGGCACCTGGTGGGCTATTGCGAGTAGCAGAATGCTGGACTAGATGGACTCCGGTCTGATCCAGCAGGCTATTTCTTATGTTCTTATGTTCTATGTTCTTAATTGCTGTCAATGGGGGAATTACTTGGGGTGCCTGCAGGGGACACATTTTTAAAGGTATTGGCATGAAAATTTCAGGGTGTCTTTAGGACATTGGCCTGA
The DNA here is from genome assembly GCF_021028975.2 of Sphaerodactylus townsendi. Taxonomy (NCBI): domain Eukaryota; kingdom Metazoa; phylum Chordata; class Lepidosauria; order Squamata; family Sphaerodactylidae; genus Sphaerodactylus; species Sphaerodactylus townsendi. The sequence continues at coordinate 71,436,729 of NC_059430.1, forward strand.
TGCTTCCCCCCAGGTTTGGTGCAGTTTGGTTCAGGGGGGCTCAAGTTATGGACCCTCAAAGGATAGCCCATATCTTATATTAGCTCCCATTGGAAACAATGGGGGATGGGGTAACCCCTTTGGGGGGCCATAACTTGGATCCCACTGAGCCACACTGCACCAAACATGGGGGTATGATGAAGACAGTGTCCTGAAGACACCCTGAAAGTTTGGTGTCACTAGCTGAAAAAAAGTTTTTGTTTCACTGTTCCTGTACATGGAGGTTCAACAAAAAAATTACAAAAAACATTTTTTCAGCTAGTGACACCAAACTTTCAGGGTGTCTTCAGGACACTGTCCCCATCATGCCCCCCAAGTTTGGTGCAGTTTGGCTCAGTGGGGTCCAAGTTATGGACCCCCAAACAGGTGGTCCATTATCACCCATAGTTTCCAATGATAGTCAATGGGTGATAATAGACCACCTGTTTGGGGGTCCATAACTTGGGCCCCCCTGAACCAAAATGCACCAAACTTGGGGTGCATGATCAAAACAGTGTCTTAAAGACACCCTGAAAGTTTGGTGACGACACCTTTAAAAATGCGCCCCCTGCAGGCACCCCAGGAATTCCCCCATTGAAAGCAATTGAAAAAATTCAATGCAAACCACAGAATCTTGGGCAAAAATCCTGGGGTGCCTGCAGGGGGCACATTTTAAAAAGTATTGGCTTGAAAATTTCAGGGTATCTTCTGAATACTGTTCTGATCATGCACCCCAAGGTTGGTGCAGTTTGGTTTAGGGGGGCCCAAGTTATGGACCCTCAAAGATAGCCCCTATATTCCATTGTTTCCAATGAGAGCCAATGGAATATAGGGGCTATCTTTGAGGGTCCATAACTTGAGCCCCCCTGAACCAAACTGCACCAAACTTGGGGTGCATGATCAGGACAGTATTCAGAAGATACCCTGAAATTTTCAAGCCAATACCTTTTAAAATGCACCCTCTGCAGGCCAAAATGGGGAAAAACAGCAAAAAAAATAAAAAGCACCCGAGAATCTCGGAAATTCGGGTGTATCCGAGCCTGGTAGGCTCGGATATGGGGGGATCCGACCCCATACATCTGAACTGGACCCGAATCCGAACCGGGGCCGAATTTTTTTCACATTTACCAACCCTATCCTCTCCTGCCCTCAGCCCCATAAGGAAGGTTGTCTCCTGGCTGGGAGGACATTTCTCAGGGGGTGGGGAGCCAAGGCATATTGGAATCGTCATCGGAATTGTCTGCTTTTACTGACAGTGATTCTGTCAGTAATTCTAAGTCATGAGGCAGACTAATGGTTATCCTTTAATTGGAGATGCAAGGGTTCCAACCTGAGACTTTCTGTATGCAAAGCATGTGTTCTCCAACAGGTTCATAAGCCCTCCCTGAACCACAACTGCTTACCACAACTACCACAAGATTCAAACTAGGCATGTTTTACCCTGAACCTATCCTCTATTCTTATCCAGACAGCTATGCTACTAGACCTAACATCCCTATGGCATACTAACTATGCCAAAATATCAAGCATTGCTGATACTGCTTCTTCACTGCCATCTCAAAGTGGGTTCCTTTGAAGTATTCTAGTTCAGCAGCATTGTGACCATAGTCTATATATAACTGTTCAATATTGCAACAGTGCCACTTTTCCTTTAGGTATGTGAAATAAAAATGAAGAATGTGCTATATACATTGAATAAGCACACTATCACTGTGGTTATAGAAAGATAATAATACATTGGATTTAATGTCCACAGCTTATATTATTGATATTGTTTATTTTTTGGTGGAGTTATTAAGTTTGCTTGTCCATTTTTTTTAATAAGGAATTTTTCCTGTTGTATAAAAATACAATTTTCATTTCCTGTTCCATACTGTATACTGAAGGTGGATAACCGCGTTTTTTTTGTAGCCTTTTTGCACTAGCCTTTTTGCACAAGGAGAAGAGTTGACATTGCACTTCATATGAATATTTTCCACATGAGTCCTCGAGAACCAATTTCAAGTTATCACAATTCCTGTATCAGTCACATGATGTACATGCATAATACCATCATGGAGGCACTTCCCTCCCAAGCTATTATCCTACAGTGAGATGTGTCCAATAAGGTTTTAAATAGAAGAAAAATTGAATTTGGGACAAAATTCAAGATTTTTCAATGAGCTGTGAGATTCTTGAATGAATCAAGCTTGTTTATTGGAATTAACACCACTCAAGAGCTGTTAACCATAAATATTTCGAGTTTTTTTTTGGTTTAGTATGATTGTTCTGAAAGCACTGTGCTGATTCAATCTGAAGAACATCCCAGGTTCAAACCCTGACTGCCATGGAAGTTTGCTAAGTGATCTTGTACCAGTCACACAGTCTCAACCTAACCTTCCTCAAAGGGTTGTTGTGAGAATAAAATGGGGGAGATTATTGTACACCACCCCCAATGGGTCCCCATTGCAGAAAAAATGAGGTACAAAAGAAGTAAATAACACAAAATAAATAAAATAAAAGCATTTTTGTGTTTTAAAAAAAATACAGAGCAAGCATTATGTGTACTAGAATCCAGGCAATGTTATATGTGAAGGAAGAATTCCAATACCATTGAGCAAAATATTGATTCTTGTATTCTGGAGATTTAAACTCAGAATCAAAGAGAACTATTGTGTTCTCTCATACCTATACAGTTATTGACTGTCAGGAAAAAATTAGGCAGTGTAATAGATGCTGCTAATTGAAATGACTATGAATGGTATGTTCTTTCAGTATCACTAGATTCTGCAACTAATTTAAAATTCAACAGAATAATATGAAGTCTTTTAGTACTTAATTAAACTTTTGTAATGCCTGTTTTACCAAGATGAATAAAATACATAAATTGTATGAGGTGACATCTAATGCACACAAAAAAAGAGAAATGTAAAAAAAAATCGGAACAGTGGGTACATTAAACTGATCCTTAATAATTGAAACCAATTTAATCATTTGAGATTATTTTATTCTAGCTGACGTAATACTGTAGCAGTTTTATTCTAATTATAACCTGTTTCATTTTACTCTGCCTTTCTAGTTAATTATTACAGTCAATTTGTAAAATGACATGGTTCCACATTTGCATAGGTCACTATTAAATAAATGAATAGCTGAAATTACTGTAGCATTGAAGTGTCAACTTTGGTAGAAGTCAAGAGGACTTCAAATGTTCTTCTAACACCCCTTAATGTGTTAATGACCACTATTAAACTGCAATTAAAAGGCCAGGGGAAAAATGCATGAAACAGTTAATAGAAAAATAGAAGCGACACAATTAAAATGCTGCAGCTTTTTTTTTAACTGATACAAAATAAAGTGATATGCTCAAAGAGGTATAGCATGAATCAATGGTTAATACATAATGGAACTGACAGTCTAATGATAACAAATCATAGGCTGCCTTTTGGGGGGGGGGGCATTCCATGTCAGTTTAACATTATCATCACTAGTAAACAAGACAATGTAGTGATCTTACCTTGTTTTAAATTACTACTTATTATGGCACTAAATAATAGCTTTAAATAAATGGTGTCCAGAGCAGTGATCTACTGTATGTGCCTGTAAGTGATAAAGAGAAAGATGGAGCTGAAAGGTATATTAAAAGTTTTTGTCATGCTAAATAAATGATATGTGTTCATCTCAGCTGTATAGTTTGAAACCTTTTCCCCAGACAATCATGTCAATCTGGAAAGAGTGATCCATATATATAAACAGATTTTTCTGCACACCTAGATACTCCTCCACATCACAGAGCTCATCTATATTGTGTTGTAATAAATGGATACATCTTTGATTGCCAAGAGAATGATCACCAGGTTTCTTATACACATATCAGAAAAAAAAGAATCCTTTTTTAGTGGAATAATGATGGCATTTGAGTTTTCAATCACAAATTGGAAAAATGTGATTTAACAATTTTTATTTTATTTTTATGCTGCCGTTCCACTCACTCAGGGGTCCACAAGGCAGAAAACAAAAAAAAAAACAATTAAAATACTGTTAAAATTAAAATCATAAAATTCATTTAAAAACATATAAAGACACAGAAGAAGGAGGACAGGCATTGTTACTGGATGTATGCAAAACTGAACCAAAAGGTCTTCATACCTACTCATGAAATACATTGATAGAAAGAGAGAGATCCAAATCTCCCTGGGAAGGTAGTTTCAAAGTTTAGGTGCCATGACAAAGAAGACTTTTTCTCAGATTGCCACTCATCTAGCCTCAGATTTTGGGGGCAACTGAAGCCTCCCTTCTTCCCTCCCTCCCCAGAAAAGCATTACAAGTGTGGTTGTAATGGAATGTAAGTGGAATGGTTGTAAGTGGAATGTGGTTACACACTTGTACCTGGAATCTATTGCCAGGTATCTGGCTCGTTATGCATGGAATGCTTCCCTCGAGGCTCTTGGTGCTCAGTGGGGCTGTAGTGTGGTCTCCCCTCATTTCTCTGTTTACACGTGAGGAGGCATTCACTGCCTGCTTTGCAGCTTGCTTGCTGAAGTCTCAACAGGCCTCTGCTTTTCCTGGTTCTCTTAATTCTGCCCATCCCTCCTTAAAGTCATATATCTCATTATACCTAGTAGTTGCAAGATAAAGGGTTTTGTTAAAATTCTTTAAATTGTAGTTATATTAATATACCCATAATTGGAATTATATCAATATTGTAGCTTCTTTCCCAAAAGAACACCCTCAAAAGAAAGAAGCAAAGAAGTTCCCTAAACCACACTCTGCTGAAGAAGGGAACCATGTCCTAGAATTGATATCTCCCACCCCCATCACACACACACCATCCCTGCTGCTGCTGCCATGAGAGGAGAGGCTTGTTATTAAATGGTTAGCCCACCATTCATAATACATGCTACTGATATCTCTTCTCTCCTCTCCCCATTCCAGCCTATTATTAACTGCAATGGCTCTCGAATTGAGATCACAAGGGAAATGGCTGATCTGCCATTTGGAGGTTTTCAAATGCAATAAAAGACAATGATTTTGAAGAGATTTTCTGTTTATATCGATATATCAATATGATAAATAACAAAAATTGAAGTAATAATAAATCTGAAAAGGGGGAAGAAGACAGGTGTGTGTAGGAGTGCAAGAGAGTGGGAGGGGCTGGTGGGTTGAGGGAAGATGTCCAGGGCAAAGCTATGCTCACTGTCAAATTTTCCTGCTCCGGCTGCAAAGAAAATTAAAGTCACACTTAAAGTGGTTTGCTTGGCACAGGGAGAATGGAAATTGAAAATGGGACTTGGGGAAATAATGCATTCATACAAGAAATCTTGCTGCAACAGATGTTCATCCCTGCTGCAAAGCAAACACCTTGTGCATAATGGGCCTCTGTGACATCATAGCAAAAAGTGGCAGAATCCTTTTTTCCCCCAATCAATTCTATGGTTGGATCCAGTGCTGCATTTCCTGAGTTCAAGGCTTTCTTGGCTCACCCTGTCATGACAGCCTGAATTATCCCTGAAATCCCATTGCTTTGGGCCCATGTACCCGAGAAGCAGGATTTGGCATCGTTTCAGGCTTCTATGAGTTGAGAAAATCATACTCCACAGGCAAATGTCTTTGTGGAAACTGTGCTTGATCCAATGCTATGTCAGCACTTTTTTTCCTGACAATTTTAAAGGTTAGTTTTATTTTTCAAAAGTGGAGTCCTCCACTGTCATGCCAGCTGCCTGCAGCAGGATTTCTTTCCCCCATTCTATTATAGCCTTTTTAAAAAAGCAATGTTTCACCATTAAAGTATCTTGCTTCTTATTTTTGTTTTTGTTCTTTTTCAAAATGTGTCCTCTGTTTTTTAAGCATCAAAGCACACATCTTCCACTGTATAAAAATAAAGCAAGGTTATTTCTCTTCTCATTAAGCTTGTTTCGACACTAGTTTATTTAGCTGGAATTGCCTTTACTTGTTCACACCATTTTAACAAATAATCATACAATATTACTGACAACCCATTGCATTGCAGTGTGATGTACAGTGTTTCTTTTCTGACTTTTTTGGGGGGTGGGGTGAGGGCTTATTTGTGGTGATTTTTGTGAACAAACTGTAATGGCCACACTAAGCTATCCTGTGTGGATTGTCAAAGTACTGTTTCTCATGGGCACTGTTGAATTTTCTTCTTCTTTCAGCTTAATTACTTCCTGTTTCTGTCTTGGCAGGGTGTTTCATAGCATATAAATCCATTGACAATTATTGTTTTTGGGGATGGAGGGGAGAGACTTGAGTGCTACTTCCACTTTGAATCCAACAAAAGCTACTGTTCATTTTTTAAAGTGACGTTATTGTCTTATGGTTGTGCTATTACAAAAAAAGTAATAAAATAAAGAAATAAAGGGAAAATTTCTGAGAAATGAGGAAAATCTTTACTGAAGAGACTTTCTTCTCTGTAAATACATATTTGGGTCTTGATCATAGTGATGCCTTTATATGGTGATAATGCACTCTACTAAGTGACATCTGAAATTTCAGCATGGATTCTCCTTTCAGCTCACTGTGAAGGAATGTAATTGGGCAAAACAATCCCAATATGAATAGCTCCTTCACATGACATACTCTGTGAGATGGATATAAAGCCAGAATCAAGTCTGAAAACTATTTGTAATTGTTTGGAGAGGCCCTACCACTTAATCCTGAAAACTTCTTCAGAAACAGTGGTTATAATATTTGCTCATCAAGGAAATATGAAGTCAACCATTATGGGGTTCGGGGTATTGGAAGGGGTTGGATTGATTGAAAGTGTTAGATTCAGGGATGTAGGTATAGATTTTTTATGGAAGGGTTGGGGTGGGGCCACACCCACACCCGCCCCTTGGGCATGGCCACGCCTCCCCAAGCCCCACCCCGGCCTAGCGCTTATAAAAGCAGCTCTCCAAAGCTGGGGATGGCAGACTCCCCCGCCCTTCCCTCCCCTGCCCCCCACCAGCTGGCAGTTCCTTCTGCCCTCCCCTCTGGGCAGAGGCATAGAGGGAAAATGGAGCCTGGTGCAAAATCTGAGTTTTGCATCCCGTCCCCCGTCCCCCCGGGCAGCCACTGTGCTGCTGGAATCCACCCCCAAACAGCATCACTTTCAATGGTGTTTAAACTAGAGAGCCCAAATTCTCCTTTTAAATCCACCTTAAAGGGAGAATCTAGGGTCCCCAGTTAAACAACATTGAAAGTGATGCTGTTTTGGGTGGATTATCACCCACCATGAAACAGCATCACTTTCAATGTGGCATAGTGGTTAAGAGCAGGTGCATTCTAATCTGGAGGAACCGGGTTTGATTCTCTGCCGCTTGAGCTGTGGAGGCTTATCTGGGGATTTCAGATTAGCCTGTGCACTCCCACACATGCCAGCTGGGTGACCTTGAGCTAGTCACAGCTTTTCGGAGCTCTCTCGGCCCCACCTTCCTCACAGGGTGTTTGTTATGAGCCGGGAAGATCAAAGAGATTGTAAGCTCCTTTGAATCTCCTACAGGAGAGAAACGGAGGATATAAATCCAAACTCTTCTTCTTCTTCTAAACTGAGGACCTCAGATTCTCCCTTTAAATCCATGCTGAAGGGGGTGGATTTAAAAGGAGAATCTGGGGAAATTTGGGGGGTGCCTGCTGGCAGGGGTGCAATTGTTAAACTAGCAGCACCAAACTTTTAGGGTATCTTTAGGAGACTCTCCTAATTACACCACCCTGGTTTGGTGAAGTTTGGTTCAGGGGGTCCAAAGTTATGGAACCTCAAAGGTGTAGCCCCATCTCCTATTAGCTCCCATTGGAAACAATGGGGGATGGGGCACCCCCTTTGGGAGTCCATAGCTTTGGATCCCCTGGACCAAACTTCACGAAAACTGGGTGGTATCAGTAAGAGACTCTCCTGATGATACCTGCCAGGTTTGGTAAAGTTTGGTTCAGGGTGTCCAAAGTTATGGACCCTCGAAAATGTAGCCCCATCTTCTATTAGCTCCCATTGGAAACAATGGAGGATGGGGCACCCCCTTTGGGAGTCCATAACTTTGGACCCCCTGAACCAAACCTCACCAAACATGTATAGTATCATCAGGAGAGTCCCCCAAACAATCCCTGAAAGTTTTGTGCTGCTAGCCTAAACAATACGCCCCCTGCAGGCCAAAACCCGAAAAACACTAAAATGTTTTAAAAACCCACAAACGGGTGGGCGGAGCTTCGGACATGAATGGGGGGGTTGAACCTGAGAACCCCCCCTTACCTACGTCCTTGGTTATATTCTAGTTCAAACCATTCAGAACTTGAGCAATCCTGTTTGTGCATCTTAACTGACTGGTTCAGCTCCATCTGAAATAGTTTTTATACCACAATGTCGGTTTACATATGTGATAAAGTGATTCACATCAGTAAGATGTTTTTTCCTAATCTTAATGCTATACAGTTTGTCATATTAGACAAAAAGGTGAACAACTCCCTGTGAAACATGGCTGCATAAAGATCAAGCTCAAAAGAAGCCATAATTGCAAATGATTTTGTTCATATGTTACGCATGTTTAGTTCCCTCATGCCCTAAGGGCACTCAAGTCCCTTCTTCCCTTATGCTTCATAGACACATGTAGTTCCATTATTTTTAGTGCAGGCACAGAGGATTAACTCATTTTGGGAGATCGTGATTTATCTCTGGCCATTTTGGAATAGCTGATCTAGCAGGAACTGGATGCAGCATTAAAATTAAGAATATTTACTTGCCTAATGCAGTTTTCAATTATCAGTTTAGCCACAGTTCTCCAAAAGCTTTTGTCACTGTGAAGCCAACATAAAAGCACAACTAGTTTACTATCATCTAGAAAAATATCTATTAAGAAAGACAAAAAACGCTGGACATTTCTAGAAAGAGACATGACTTTGGACCTTATATATAAATCACCAAATAAGATGGCTATCAGGAAAATATACAACTTACTTTTAGAATTTAAGACAAAGTCAACTTTAGTGAAGGATAATATGATATTCTGGGTAAGGAATCTCAATAAAACCATACAAATGGAGACCTGGGAAAAACTCAGGAGAAACAACATCAAACTGACACTTCTACTGATATCAAAGAAAATAATGTGAAAATGTTTTACAGGTGGTATCTAACTCCTTCACAATTATCCAAAACGTATCAACACTGTTCGCCTCTCTGTTGGAAGTACACGGAAAGAGATGGCACCTTCTTCCACTGCTGGTGGACTTGTACTAAAATTACACGATTTTGGGGAACAATACACAACATCATAGAAATCAAATTACAAGTTTGAGAAATGACTGGACATCTATCTTCTATCAATCTGGGATTCTAATGATGCCATATTACAAAGACACAAAACACTCCTTTATTATTTAACGACAGCAGCAAGAGTAGTGATAGCCAGATACTGGAAGATGCAAGAATTGCCATCATATGATGAATGGCTGTTAAAAGTTCAAGATTACAGAACAGTGGACAAACTGACAACTCTATTACACAAAAAATGTATTGATTCTTTTTATAAAGAATGGGATCCTTTAATACAATACCTATACAATTCTGGCCCTCAAAATAGAACCTTATTGCTGTCTGCATAGCTTACGATTATTATTAACCTATTTATTATTATTATTTATCTATGTATATATTTGTGTGTGTGTGTATATACATATATAAAGATATTATTGTGCATTCATACCTATATTTTTGCATTGTATTTATGTACTAGAATCTTAAACCACTATTTCTGATGTAACTATTACTCGCAAATGTTAAGTATGTTGTTTATAACTGATGTGGCAGATCATATTCTGTTCTAGGGTTGGTTGATCCCGGAAAAATTCAGGCCCAGTTTGGATTCGGGCCCAGTTTGGATAAATGGGCTTGGATCGGGTGAGCGCCAAGCCTGCCAGGCTCGGATACACTGGAACCTGCAGGAACATCTGAGAAATTCGGATAAGTTTTTATTTTTTGGTGCTTTTCCATATTTTGGCCTGCAGGGGGTGCAATTTTGGACATATCGGCACCAATATTTCAGGGTATCGTCAGGTAACTGTCCTGATGATACCCTCCAAGTTTGATGCAGTTTGGTTCATGGAGGCCAAAGTTATGGACCTTCAAAGAGGTGCTCCTATCCCCCATTCTTTCCAATGGGAGCGAAGGAGATGGGGGCTATCCCTTTGAGGGTCCATAACTTTGCCCCCCCTGAACCAAACTGCACCAAACTTTGCCCCCCCTGAACCAAACTGCACCAAACTTGGAGGGTATCATCAGGACAGTAGCATGATGATACCCTGCAATTGTGGTGCTGATATGTCCAAAAATCTGCTTCCTGCAGGCACATCCAGAAATTTGCAGGAGATTAGTTTTTTTTCTTTTCCAGCGGCTTTACAGGAGTTAGCAGCACAATACAGCAGCCCAGCCTTGTGCTGCCATGTCGGAAGCAGCAGCAACAAGTGCATGGGTTGGGTCAATTTTGGGGAGTGGATGGGGTTTGTGGAGTTATTTGGGGGTGGGTGTGGGGGTTGGAGTGGGGTGCCGTGTGTGTGTTTTTAATTCCCCCCCCCAACCAAGGAGCAGATCGTCTTGCTGGCTTGGTGGGATCAGCTGGGGGAAGTTGTACTCCCCCCCGCTGTTTTTCCTGTCTTTTGGGGTGGCAGGTGGGAGTGGGGCACCGCCAGCAAGTGGATGGGTGGTTCTCCCCCCAGTCGAGCCTTGCTGGCTGGGAGGGGGGGTTTTTTGGAAGGGAATCCCACACTGCCCTTGCATGCGTGCAGGAGGGTTTTTTTAACTCGGCAGACCCTGCAGAGCAGCTGAGGTTCAGGTGTCCTGGGCTCGGACTGGCAGAGTCCGAACCCAACCGGATCCCATGTGGCTCGGCCCGATCCACAGGGTCGGCCAAACCGAACCTCCAACTCTAGTTATTACTGGAACCACTTTAAGTCAGACTGTCTGCCAATTAATATGTATTCCTAAATGATAAAATAAAAATGATTCAAAAAGAAGAGGAGGAGGGGGAGGAAGAAAGAATTCTGCTTTATTCCGGACTATATGAATTAGTTTAGTTTCTTGGCCTATAGGCAGTTTTCAATTGAGATATTGATTCATAGCCTTCTACGTGTTTTGTTATATTTTATGCGTTATGTGCTGCTTACATTGTGAGCTGCCATGAGTTCCAAAAGATAGAAAGGCAGCTAATAAATATTTTAAAAAGATAAAAAAAACAATTAGTGTTGGTAAAAAGAATTAAATACTAAGTTCAAGCAATCTAGACTTTTGCCCATTTATAAATTCCAGAAGAGTAGCTGTATATTCGTCTGCTACAGTTTTGAGACACCTGCATTATAGTGGCATGAATTTTCATGGACTAGAGCCCACTTCATTAGCTGCATGAAATATCTCCTCAGTTTTAATGTACAACAACTGGGGGGGGGGGGGGGGGGGGAAAATGCCAAGTCTGATTTTCTTCTACTTTTAATACTTTTTTAGTCCATAATTTGTTTGTGAGTGCATATATATATGCATTTACATACATCTATACTATATCTAAGATAGATGAACAGATCTGCCAACCAAGGTTAAGACTTCATACACCTGATATTTAACTTACACCACAGCAATATTTCAATTCCAGGCTGAGTTATTTTCTGATACTGAAGTCAGTGTGTTTTGAAGGGTGTCCTGAATAGGAATGAACTGTTAATCTAGTCCTCAAAGTGCCACAAAACTCCTTTATGGTTTTCTTTACTGCAGAGGCGTACCTAGGGAAAATGGAGCCTGGTGCAAAATTTGAGTTTTCTGCCCCACCCTGGTATGGGTGGCCACCCTCCCTCCCCATGACCAAATGAAGGGTTTTTTGCACCAGGTCATTTCAAAGTCACCATCACATTATAGAACATGCTGCAACTCTCAAATCCAGGTAAAAGTCAAATCCAGATGATTTTAAACAGATCCTCATGAATTCATATGATTTTGCATTGGAATGAAATGAAACCACTATGAAACTATAGAACATGTCTTAGTCTACAGGCAGCACCAAAAAAAATCATGAATCCCACACTCTGTGGCACCACAGTGGCACAAAAACCTGCTTGAAAAACATAGATCCTCATGATTTTTGCACTGTCATCCCAAAATCACCAGCACATCACAACTCCAGCCACTAGCCTCATGTCTGAACACAACAATCACACATCCCATGCTTCATGGTGCTACAGTGGCACAAAAACCTGCTTGAAAAACATGGGTCCTTGTGGATCCTCATGATTTTTCCACTTGGTCACCCAAAAATCACCTGCACATCACAGCTCATCCCTAGACACATGTCTAAACACTGTGGCACCACAGTGGCACAAAAATATGGTTAAAACATACGAATCCTCATGGATCCTGCTGATTTTTGCACTTGGTCATCCCAAAATCACCAGCACATCACAGCTCATGCCCCTGGCAACATGTCTGAACACAACGATCACACATCCCATGCTCTGTGTCATCACAGTGGTGCAAAAACCTGCTTGGAGAACATAGATTCTCATGGATCCTTATGATTTTTGCACTAATTCCCCCCCAAAACAGCATCAAATCATAGCCCAAGTCCCTGGCTAGGTGTGGGGTGAGGGTGGCAAGGGGTGGCAAGGGGAGGGAGGAGGATGACAAGGATGGCTAGGGGTGGGGGAGGGTGGCAAGGAATGGGGTGAGGGTGGCAAAGGGTGCCTATGGTGAGGGGGTGACAAGGGGTGGGGGGAGGGAAGACATCTGGCCTTTTGGGGTGGTAGGGGGGAGGGAAGACCTCTGCCAGGACCCAACAGGCCCAGGAAAGGCCTTTTGTGAACCCAGGAGAGACCTAGTGTGGCATGGGGGGAGGGAAGCCTCTGTTGGGCCCCCGCAGGCCCAGGAGAGGTTTTTTGGGGTGGTGTGGAGGAGGGAAGGCCCCTGCTGGGCCCCCCGGGCCAGGGCCATGTCCCCACCCTCCTTGCCCCACTTAACCTTTACAGAATGGTGGTGGTCCTGAGCAGCCTGGCAGGGCTGGGCCTCCTTTCCCCCTCGGCCTCACCTCGCCAGACTGCTCCTTCAGCTGGCTCCACTGGCTGAAAGAGAAGTCTGGTTAGGTGGGGGTGGGCCAAGGGGGAAAGGAGGAGGGGTGTGGGGGCATTTGTCCCCACCGGACCCCCTTATAACTCCACCTCTGTTTGACTGAGATTGGATTATGACCTACACCTACATATAAAATTTCTTCTAAATAGTATAATACCACAAAGTGTGTATTTTGAAGGGGGTGATGCCATAGTTTGTGATTTCTCAGAAAACACACACAGTGGAATTTCCAGTACAATCCTGTCCAATGTTCTAGAACATTCCACATTTTACATTGTAAGTCTCCAGGCAAGTCCTATATATGATTATCACCCAGTGTTATTGTAATAATTTTGTTAATTAGTTTTAAAGTTTTAAGTCTGGATTTATGTTTTAAAATTGTAGGATGTTTTTAATATATGTTGTAACCTGCCCAGAGCCCCTTGAGGATGGGGTGGGATATAAAACTAACAAAATAAATAAAATAAATAAGATTATATCTTTTGCACAGCAAGTAGAAGTGTGGGCAGGGGTGGAGGATCAGGTAAGATGAGCATTGTGTTGTATATTTAAAATAAACATGATCTGATTAGAGTAAAAGCAAAGATTTATGCACCTGGAAAAGGAAAAAATCCTTTGGCTGAACTGGACAAAAGATGAAGACCTTCCATTGTTTTCCTATTGCCTTACATTTATATAAGAACTTTTGTGTGTGTGTGTATGTGTGCGCATGCGTGCATGTGTATATGTGTGTGTGTACACACACACACACACATCCTCTTTAAAACTAATTGTAAGCATCAACAATTTCTTTACTATTTGGGGAAATGACTTGAGATGGTCAGGACAGTTGTTTTAAAAAATGCAGTGCATCATCATCAGTGCAAAGCTGAAAAAATGTAGATCTATTTAAAGCAAGGATGACAGTTGTTGAGCATTGTGATGTATCATCTTGACGTGAACTGAATGAGGTAGATTAGTGACTGACATGAGGTATGTCAGAATTTACATTGCTGCACACACAAACTCTATGGAAATCTACTATTAGCCACACTTCCAGTAAGCAGTGATGAGTAATGAGGTAAAAATTGACAATGTCAATAGTCATAAGCCCTCACAGGCAGGATAATGAACTGTACTATCTCTGTTTGTGTGAGTCTGAGTGCATGGGTGCGTATAGATTATGGAAGTTTAATTGAGGCATCCTTCATTAAACTTCAGTTTCCAACAGCAACAAATATTGTATGAATTGAGAAGTAATGCAATTAGTTGTTGACTGAACTAAGCAAAACTTCCAAAAGTGGCTAGCCAGCTGCTTCTAGGAAGAAAGCAAACCCCTTCACCTGATGTTTAGTGATGCTGTTTTTAGGCCTTGGACTTCTCTTAGCTTTCAAGGCTAAATAGCTGTGAAGACCTTCTTAAGCCAGTAGGTTTGGAAGCCATAGGTTCAATGCTGGGCAAAGAAGTGCATTTTAAAAAATTTATCCTGAAGTCATTGAAGCACCCAATGTTCTATTGCTGTACAGGGAAAATTATTTTTTCATCAACTTTGTTCACATGTGAGTAAATTTATAAATTTCTTTTAAACCTCATGGAGAAGGTCCTCCAACATCAAAAACATTTTGGTTGCCCTTTCTTGCCCCTTTTCCAGATCTACAGAATTCTTTTGGTGTGTATACAGTATTTCATAAGTGGTGCACATTAGATTTATATGTTCCATTTTATTTTCAGCCTGGTAGGAAAATATAAGCATATGCACTATTTCCTTTGTAAGGAATGTTTAGACTAAGTACCAAATTAGAATCATATTGCTTTTCCTACATTAACAGTTCCTTCTTAAGCAGAGTTATGCCATTCCACCAGAGTCCACCAGAGCCAACAAACGTAGAAAGGTGTAACTCCGCTTGGTGATGGAAAGTGCTGTAAAATCACAACCGACTTGTGCTGTCCCCATAAAATTTTCAAGGCAAGAGATGAATAGAGATAGCTTGCCATTGCCTGCCTCTGAGTAGTAACCCTGGAATTTCTTGATGGTTTCCCATGCAAGTAGTAATCAAAGTCAACCTTGCTTAGTTTTTGAGATCTGATAAGATCAGGCTACCCTGAGCCATGCAGGTCAGGGTCACTCTGCTTATAAAACAGTGTTTGCAGTAACACAGAATGCATTTCCTAACAATTTGCAGTAACACAGAATGCATTTCCTAACAATTGCTAGCATAAAACTAGGGTGTTTTTTTTAAAAAAAACTATCACAGCACCCCTCTTTCCATGCACAAACATGAAGATAAGTGCAACATTCTGGTGATCATATGACTTTCTAGATTGTGATTCTTCCCAGATGGAATCTATAGGAAAACTAGTCATCTTCAGATCCTATTTCAAAATCAATGGGATTTAAGAACAGTTAGAAGATTAAGGTTGCCTAGAAAAAGCCAGATGCCACATTCAGCACAATCATGTGATACAGTTGTTCCCGGTCTGTATCAATGCAGAGTGCAGGTGTGTGGTTGTATGTTTGAAGGCTCCTATACAAAGCAAAAGCCTCTGGGTGTGGAAAAGCAGAACAGCAGGTGAAGCCTAAGCTACAGCTCTCCTTCCTGGTTGCCAGCTCGTCATTGTCATTACCATCATCTTTGTAATTACAATAAATTAATAATAAATTCAAGCTTATATCTTTGGAGACAGGCCATAATTCACAAAGCTGACTGCTAGTACAATGCCAGTGGTGTTGGAAAGTGCCGTCATATTGCAGCTGACTTACAGCAACCATGAAGTATTTTCAAGGCAGGAATAAAAACAGGCCATTGCCTGCCTCTGTGTAGTTACCCTGGACTTAGTTGGTGGTCTCCCAGCATAATACTAACCATAGTTGACTCTGTTGATCTTCTGATGGAACTAGGTCAAGGTTACAATGCCAGTACTGGTAGCTAAACTCAAAATCTCAAGCATGCTCCAATCCAGTAGCAACCCAGATTGTTGGAACAGCTCCAGTCCAAGAAGCACATCCATGGGCACCCATTCCTTTCATAACTAGAAGTACAATAGTGCAGGGCACAGTGTTGGACTTAACAGTGCGATCCTACGGAGAGTTACTCCAGCCTGAAAGCATAGGATTGCCCATTAGAATGGAGAGACCTAGGCTCAAATCCTAGGTGGAGAGAACAGTACATGGATTCAAACTACTGGCACAAAGGGTTAGAGGAGTGCAAGTATTCCTTACAAAACTATTTATGACCCTAACAGTCAAAGGACTAGGCCAAATTAGAGAATTCCCCAATCCCATGACACTTTGGAGCAGGACTTCTGGGCTAATTTTCCTTCCCCAAAATTCCAGCATGGGTCTGCAAAAGCTGACTAGTTTCCCTAACATTGACCATAGTGAGCATGGGTTGGCAAAGGCTTGCTACTGAGAACAGTTCCTAGCTTTTCCACCTCCCTTTATGCACCTCCCTGTTTATGCAAGGCAGCAAGTGGCTCATCGGGAGCCAGTAGTCGTCAAGTGCAGTATTTAAAATTTGGTGGTACTAGCACAAACCAAACTTGGATGTAAATTATGTTTGAGCTGAGTTACCGAGTCTCTTGTAGGGTTAGAACAGGACTTACAAGTCATATACAAAGCTCACAAATCTTTACATATTTATCTAGGAAAGTTATATACTGTCTCTCCAAATGCCTGCTTGAAGCAGATCATGAAGGATATACAATACAATAAAATTGTCAAAACAGAAATGTAAGAGTTATCAGTATTTAACCATTTCATTAGTACTAATCTAAGTGTTTTATGTGCACATTTTTATATATGTGGAACATATTTTAGTAATAGTACTTATGCTAGTGAATCATTTTAAAAAGATACCCCTTAGACAAAAACTGTAATAAAATCTATTGTCGAAGGCTTTCACGGCCAGATTCAACTGGTTCTGGTGGGTTTTCCGGGCTATGGGGCAGCTCTGGAGTCGCAGGGCAGGGGGGGTGGGTCCCCAGGCCTGGAAAACGCACCAGAAGGCCAGAGGGAAGGGAAGGCGTTCGGGAAAGGGGGAATGGCACCTTCCAGCCGCTGCCGTTCGCATGGCAGTGGTTGGAAGCCGCTGTTTCCGAAATACCTCGCCCAGGGAGCAAGGTTCGGAAACAGCTGCTTCGTGCCGCTCGGGGGTTGTGAGGCCGCTGCTGCTGCGATGCGGCGGTGGCAGCCGTGCGAACTCCTCTCCAGGGACGCTGTTTCTAGTGTCCCTGGGTCGATGTATTCCGCCCGTGTGGAAACAGCCTAAGTGAGAAGGGAAAGTTTAGTGGGGTATATTGTCCATGTCCCAGGGTGGGGAACCAATCATTAAGTGTTTGAGTGGAACTTGCTATGCAAAGGTGTGGTTGAGTGCATTGTATTGTGGGTGGGGTTATCAGTCCATTTTTTAAGTACTGGGAGCCAGGCTTTGCTAATTTTTAACGTCTCTTCTTTCTTATTGAAGTTGTCCTGGTGTTTGTGAATTTCAATGGCCTCCCTGTGCAGTCTGACATAGTAAGCTTCTGAATTGTCCAGAATTTCAGTGCTCTCAAATAAAATATGTCCAGTTTTGTTTAACACATGTTCTGCAACTGCAGATTTTTCAGGATGGTTAAGCCAACAGTGTCTTTTGTGTTCCTTAATACGGGTTTGAATGCTGCATTTTGTGGTTCCTATGTAGACCTTTCCACAGCTACAGGGTATGCAATATACTCTGAAGATGTCAGCCACAGATGCAGGTGAAATGTTAGGAACAAAATCCACCAGACCACGGCCACACAGCCCGGAAAACCCACCAGGACCAGTGTAATAAAATCATTCAAGTGAGATTTTGCCCTTAAAAGGGCAGAATTAAATCCATTAAATGAGTGCCTGAAGAAAAACTCTACCGGCAGAATCAGTTAGTAACATCATTTTATTGGTACTGATTTTCCTGCTGTTTTGATTTTAAGAAGTAGAGACCTGGATCTTTGCCTCAGTCTGGTGGGAGAGGCCCATGTCCATGCAGGCAATCTTCCATATCCCCTGTGACCCACCTCCAAATCCAACTGGAGTAGTTTGGTGGCTCTCCTGAGAGAAATGAGCCACCAGTTTTTGTTATGCCTGACTGGTTGCTGGTATTAACAGATAAGTTCAGGTCTCATGTGTGTACTATGTAGCATTCACTCCAAGCGTAGAGCATGCACTGTATCCTTTCTGGAATTTAATTGCACACAGAAATCTTTTGCAAGAAGACTCACTGAATGGCAAGGGCCGTTTTGCACATAGATCCCTTTATGTCAATGGGATTGCTCCCCTCCCCTCCTGCAGGTAGCCTGGGACTCCCTTGAGTTCATGGGAGCCCCTGCAGGTAGAACACATTGCTGGATCTGGGCAAATATGCTATGGTGTCCCTTTTTATCTCATTAACCTTACAAAGTCCTTGATTCTTAACACACATATCTGGTCTCTCCTGGGTTTGCCTGAAGCCATGTCTGTTCAGGCCAGAGTTTGATAGCTTTAACTGGATACCTTTCTTTTCAGTTTAATGACCACAACTGCTTAATATGTCATAACTGATTTTTCTTTGTGTGTCAAGCACTTATCATCCAGGAATAATTTATTGACAGATGTTACATGCTTCACGGGGTCTGGTTCTGGAGAGTTTGCACGATCAGATAGACTTTTAATACAATCATTGGCCTTCCATTGCAGATATGGTATACTTTCCAAAAAAACTGAATTGGTAAATGGCTACAAGTCCTGCTTGTTTAGGACTCAGATCAAGAAATAATGGTATTCTCATGAGATAGTGTTTTATGCAGTCCATGTAGGCCCCACTAAAGAAGTATATTGAGGGAGTTCGTGTAAATTGGGGATCATGCCACCCCTGAATTGCTAAGCATTGTGAATTGGTTACTGTAATCCAACTTGATGAAAGAAATCCACCCCCAAGGCAGGCATTAGGATAAAATATATTTGCTTAAATTCACATGAAATCAATGGTGCTTAAGCATAAGTAACTATGCCTGGGATCACAGCTATAAATTGTAAGATTAATGCCACAGCGGCAAACTGGTCAATTTAAGCAGGAAAACTACTACTTTCTGGTAGTTGATCAAAGTGTAAACTGAATGAATGAAGTCCAGGAGGAAACATGTGATGTTGCTTCTTGCTGGAGCCCCTTGTTTTTGGGTGACTGCACCATTACCTTTCCTTTAGGAACAGAAGTTATATCCCCTCCTCCTCCCAGAGTTATGTCAGAACAGACTCTGGCCTATTTCCCTGCTGTTTGAACAAGATGAGGAGAGCAGTATGAGATACAAACGGAGGGGACTCTTATCCAAGCTGAGATAACTCTGCTCCCTTTTCCTGCATTGCACACAACAAAAGCAGATTGGCCATAAATTAATCTGTCATTCGGACACAAATACACGCCAGGTCAATTGTATCAGCTTTGTCAATTTCATCTCAAACTAGGATGTAACATTAAGGTGAAGATACACCATATCAACAAGCATGAATGAAATTGACAAGGGAAATTGCTTCACAGGGGGAAATTGACAAGGGACTATTGCAGTAATGATCATAAGAACATAAGAACAAGCCTGCTGGATCAGACCAGAGTCCATCTAGTCTAGAACTCTGCTACTCGCAGTGGCAGTAGCTTATCCCTACTATTCAAATTCTGTACTGCTAGCTAGGGTTGACAACCATTTAATGTTTATATATTACATTTTAATTCCACCATTGTGGCTTCCACTTGGTTGAATGGCCTACTTGAAAATATTGGAAAGGCCTCTGAACTTCCATCTTTCTGCAGAATGTTTAAAACAGAATTGCTCAAGGAGGGCACTTTTATGAATGCAACAGGATTTTAGTTAATGTCTGTAGATTTTTAGCAGTTTTCATTTTATATACTATACCATTTTGTTGCTTCATTCCTCAGTTTTGTAATCCTGGTTTATTGTATGGATTATACAGAATTCACAATGCATTCTTTAATTTTGTAGTTGTTTTATTGCATCTTTTTAAGTATGCTTTTTATGTTGATGTATATTGTATAGTGTTCCATGTTTTCAAACTAAATGCAGTCTGGAAGTGGAAGTTTGGAATTGGATGCCCTGATCGAGGATGCCAGGGGTGGGGTGGGGTGGTGGTGGTGGTGGTGTGTTGGGTGGGTCCAGAAGTTTACAATGCTATGACACCATATCATACATTCCTATAGATAAATATTGACAAGGAGGAACTCCACAAAGAGATGCAGTTTTCCGTGGCAGCCACATTTTCATTGTTATGTCTAGTTCTGCCTTCAAACCTCTGAGGATCTTTCGTCAGTAGTTATACTGATTTGCTGTTTGTATGAAGGAAGTATGCAGGATGCAGGACTAGATTGTAGCATTTTCAATGAGATGCAAAAATAAATGAAAAATATCTTGTTGGTAAAAAATGATAAACCAATAAGACTTTCTCTATCTGGATCTTTATTTTTAGCTTTGAGCAACAGGGCCCTCAGGACAGTCAACTAAAATAACTGTTTTTTTCAAATTCACGCGCAGCTTTGTTTAGAAAACCTAATGTATTCCATACATGCATTTGATATGGCTTAGCTATTTCTGCAGGCAGGAGGCTGGTAAACTGATTTTTCAAAACCATAAATGTAAATAGAATGGGAAAGTGTGCAAACATGAGTGCAGAAGATGTTCTGAACAGGGGAATTAGATTTTGTACTAGTTCATGCAGTTACCTGGGAATGGTGCTGCATTGGCAGTATAATGTTCTTCTCCTAATGCACAGATGGCCTCCAGTATGAAACAGGCCTACGGGATGAGTGCATGATCACCACAGGTTCCTGAATAAAGGTGAGGAACTCAATAACTAGCAGCTAGGATTGCCATTCCCTCACTAGGTTTGGGGGATTCCCCATTCTGAGACCCTTTCCCTCCATGCCATTCAGCGGGCAGGTGGGAGGATTTACTAGCTGCAAATGGAGGCAAGTGTTGATGCATCAACATCACTTCTGGCAGTGACATCATCATGTCAATGACCACTAAGATGCTCTGGTATTTGGGCAAAACTCAATAGTAAAAGCAGCTTCTACCATGGAGTTTTTTCACCAAATACCAGGGTATCCCCACAATTGATGATGTCACATGGGGAAGTGACATCAATGTATCAATGTCCATCTCCATTTGCAGCTGTAAGTCCCCCCATCTGCTGCTGGTTGCTAGGGAGTACCAACCTTTTAAAAGGAGGGACGTTATGTCTTATGAACCACCACCAAAAATCTAAAATAGTAAAAGCCAAACACTGGTTCTTATTGCCTCCAGAGGGTTTGTGGTTCATTAAGGTTTGCATGTAGTACATGCCAAGTTTAATCTCTCTGAAAAAAAAAATCTTAGGTAGCAGGTGTTTGAACGAACTCTCTCTCTTTGATACCCTGCCAGTCAGAAGAAATAATACTAAGTTAGATGACCCGATGGCCAAGTTCATGTGTTCAAATACAACTTAAGAAATGTATAAAGGATTATCTTAGGAGCTCTTAGGTGCCTTTTTGCCACTCCCACTTATTTGGGCAATATGTGTTCTGTCAAAGATCTCTTGCACATCCCAAGAACAATATGTTGCCTAACAATAACAAATTCTGAGACAGATATCATACCTTTGCATGTGCTGTACTTAAAAAAAAAATCTGTTAAATAACTCTATGTGCCAGTGTAGCATAGGTGACATGTAGTGATATGGCTGCAGAGACAGCTCTAATCATTATATCTAGATCCAACCCTACATGAGCACATGAAGTTGCTTTACACTGAGTCAGACCCTTGGTCTATCAATGTTAATATAGTCTACTCAGACTGGCAGTGTCCCTCCAGCATCTCAGGCAAAGATCTTTCACATCACTTACTGCCAGATCTTTCAGCTAACAGTGCTGGATATAGAACTTGGGACCTTCTACATGCCAAGAAAATGCTCTACCAGTGTGTCACAACCCTCCCCCAAATAGTTAAAGCTCCTTCTTCTGGTAGTTTCCCTGAGGTGTTAATTCCTGATAATAAATCCTAAAGCAATATCGTACATTTTTAAAAAAAACAGAGAGAAACCAACTGTTGGAACCACAATGCTAGTCAAAAGCTAATGGAGTACACTGCATTATCGTTAATATATATCTTTTGAAACCAGCAGCTGGTAAAATTTAATTTTATGGTGCATTTGGTCAACCTGTGTGGTATTAGGTCATGACATCACCGATTAGGACCTGCTTTCCTTTTTACAGGGCAACTAATTATATGGCCATTAATATAATTTCCATGCAAGTTCACCCTAATCAAATCTCACACTTAAAAATACAAACAGATGGCTGCAGGGTTAGCAAAAAAAATAATAATTCTTCCCTTCTTATCTTCCTTTAATTATTCCATCTGTAATGACACTTGAGTCCTCAGTTTCATGGGCTATCTTATAATATGCCAAATCCAATAGCAGAATACAATTCCAGTACCTTTATTTTTTTTTAAAAAAAACCTGTTTCAAAGTCTTCAAAGTTTTTCAAACAGCTTACAAAAAACAAATCAAAACATCAAGTATAAAACCTAGTACTGACAATAGCATAAAATACAATAATATAAACACTATTTTGGATGTTAAACTAGTTGTTCATTTGCCTGAAGATCAAATAAAGGTCTTCACCTGATGTCTCAAAAATGGTAAGGCTGATATTAAATAGTCTCTAGTGAACAGATTCACCACACAAGGAAAGCAACTGCCACAGTCACCATGCACCTCTATTATCCATTAGTTATATATTATAATTTCCTAGATGGGCTGCTTCATACGCTGCCTGTATACTTTCTGCATACAGCTCTGTATACTGTATATATTGTCACATTTTATAGAAGGCGTATAAAAATGTGATGCTATTATAATATAAGTAGCCCTATGGCACAAAGTGTAGTCAAAGTTCTTCTCACGACCTGAGTTCAATCCCAACAGAAGTCAGTTTCAGGTAGCCAGATCAAGGTTGTCTGAGTCTTCCATTCTTTTAAGGTTGGTAAATGAATACCCAGCTTGCTGGGGGTAAAGTGTAGATGACTGGGGAAGGCAATGGTCAACCATCTTGAAAACAGAGTCTGCCTGGTAAACATCATGATGTGATGTAACCCCATGGTTCAGTAATGACCAGTGCTTGCACAGGAGACTACCTGTGCCTTTAATCCTTTCCCTTCAGTTTTCTCTCTCCCAGATTTTAAAAATATCTTTATCTTTTATCTGTTCATCCTTTTCTCAATATTTTCAACTTCTTTTTTCTATTTTGACTGCTTGTTTTAATATTATTCATAGTCAGGGAGAAATAATTAATGCGTAGGCCATGAGATCAACTAACCACCATTTTACAATAAGATTATGAATTAGGTCTGAAATATTTGACTTAAAATGTGTTTTGATTTACTAGATTTCCTAGGGCTTCTGTGAGAAATATTCTGAGAGTGTCAGTAGATCTCCATTCTGCAGACCTGCCTTATGAAGAATGGCTGCAGTTAGAAGCAGGAAGAGATTTTTCTTCCTCTCTTCCTCTGTCACACCAGTCTGTAGAGTTTTGGTCTGGAACAGCAATTATTCCGTGGAATTTTCACAAATCATCCTTTATATGTGTTGCCATTGCCCTAATCCCTACAGGTGCTCAGGAAATAGTTCATCCCATTTTGGGCAGTAACTTGCTTTCACTCTGCTTGAATGTATTGACTCTGGCTTCTAGTCAGATATTAAAGCAGTGATGATGACTACATAGTGACCCTATGAGTTTGAGGAGAAAAGGAAAAAAGAGATCCTAAGAGGGGTGGGTTTTTTTGCTTTTCTTTTATAATATTGAAGACATTTGACCAACAGGCTGTTGTGGGTATTCCAGGCTGTGTGGTCGTGGTCTGGTAAGAAACACATCTTATCACAACATGCTTCTGAAGATGCCAGTCACAAATGCAGTCACAAGATGCCAGTCACAAATATTTGTTTACAAGATGGCACCAGAGTTGGATGCAAAAGTCATAGCTTTGTCCAAATTTAAGTAGAAACTTATGAATTTAGCTATTAGCGCCATGGAAAACTAGTAGTTTAGTAACTTAGATAATTAGAGAAGATGGCAAATTTGAGTGGTGTTCTACATAAGCTCTATGACAATGGAAGGAAAAACCCAATAGTGAGCACACAAACTTACTTTATCAAGTAAGCAGTGGTGTAGTGGTTAAGAGCAGGTGTACTCTAATCTGGAGGAACCGGGTTTGATTCTCCGCTCTGCTGCCTGAGCTGTGGAGGCTTTTCTGGGGAATTCAGATTCTTTTGTGCTGGGCATATGTGAATATACTGAAAGTCAGACCCTGGGATTCCTAGGTTGTAGGAAAACATGGCATCTGGACATATGTACAAAGGAATACCCTCCAGATAATATTGTGAGACTGTAGAGTTAACCAAATGAAATTTTCTATGCAGAGCGATGGGATTCAAATGAAAGGAGGAGCCAATAGGTCAGTGATCCTGACTATCAAGGGGCAAGAAGAAGATTTAATGAGAGAAGAGCTCAGAGATATTGACAGCTCTGACCTCTTTTAATCTTTAGCCCATCTCAATATAAGCTGGCAGCGAGGCTAAGAAGTCTTACCCTTCTCCAACATTGATGGTGTGCAATGCCAGGTCCATCAATAATAAGATCAGTATTCTACAGAATTTTTTTTGTAGACCGTAAGGTGTACTGGGCATGTATGACTGAGACCCGGGTGAGGAATGGCAAAACTATCACCCAGATAAAACTGCCCCTAAGGTTTTCTGTCCCCCATCAATTCCAGACAAAGGGTCATAGAAGGGGGAAAGTAGTGATGCTAACATGGGAGGCTTTCTCCTACCGGGTACTCCCCACTTCGGATATTCCTGATATTGAATGTGTGGGCCTGGTGTGGGGCACTGAGAAGGGTATGGCTATCTCGTCAGTATACCATCCTGCCAACACATCAGCATATACTCTGATGAGACTGTTAGAGGTGGTAGCAGCCTGGGCTGTAGAGTTCCCCAGGTTATTGGTCATGTGGGACGTCAACGCCCATGTGGATGATGCTGCCTCTGGTCAAGCCATGGACCTGGTGTCCTCCATGGCAGCACTGAATCTCTCCCAGGTTGTATCACCCCCTACAAATACAGCAAGCCATACCCTGGACTTAATTTTCATGGTGGGTGTAGTAGTAGAGCCAATTATTAAAATTTCAGTGCCATAGGATGGAGGCTGATTTCAGGGATAAATTGCATATTAAAGTGAGAAGATCAGCAATTTCATGCTTGAGCTCTTTAAGAACTCTTGGGTGAATGCAATTTGGGCCAGAGGATTTGGTAGCATTTAGTTTTTCAACAGCTGACAGAACTTCTTCCTTGTCTACCACAATCTTCGCTAGTTCCTCGGATTCACCTTTTAAGAAGCTTGGTTCAGGTGCAGGAACTTTCCTCATCTCCTCTTGGGTGAAGACAGATGCAAAGAATTCATTCAGCTTCTCAGCAATCTCCCTGTCATCCTTTAGCACACCTTTTGTTCCTTCGTCATCTAACAGGCTTACTGCTTCCCTAGCCAGCTTCCTACTTTTGATGTACTTGAAGAACTGTTTGTTGCTGGTCTTGATGTTCGCAGCCATGCATTCCTCATAATCCATTTTTGTCTTCCTTACAGCTAACTTGTTACTCTTTTGCCATCATTTGTGTTCATTCTCGTATTCTTCATCAGTCGAGCTGGACTTCCATTTTCTAAAAGACATATTTTTTCTGATAATTTCCTCAACCTCCCTTGTTAACCATGGTGGCTTTCTTTTGGACTGGGTGCTGCCTTTTCTAACCTGCAAAATACATTCCAGGTCAGCTTTTATTACTGAGTTTTTAAATAACCTCCAAGCATTTATGACAGTTTTGACTCTCTTCAGCTTCCTGCGCACTATCCCCTTCATCTTTGAGAAATTTCCCCTTCTGAAGGCAAATGTAACTACATTAGTAGTTGTCACTTGCTCACATGCAAAGATACTGATTCTGACAGCATTGTGATCACTGTTCCCTATTGGCTCAACATCAGTGACTTTCAGTACCAGGTCCTGGGTCCCACATAGAATTAGATCTAGGATCACCTCCCCCCTGGTTGGTTCCACAACCATCTCATCATTTAGCATATCGAAGAACGCTCTCTCCTTTTTATCTAAGGAGCTACGGTCACTCAGAGACATCACCCGACTGAAAAGGAGACAACAGGGTCAGCTCTCCCACAGGAGAGCAGCAGCCATTATGGCGCTGAATGCCAGAAGTCCTAAATATACATTCAACATCTATTAAAACTATACATTCAACATCAAATTAGACATAACTCTGTGGGATCTGCAAGCCAGGTTTGTTTCAGCATTATTAAAGGGAAATAGCTGTTCTACAGGCCCTGGTTAAGATCAGAGACATGATGAAAGGGTGTTTAATTTATCTTTTATTCAGCTCTTCCCCCAGAAACTATGTTATATTTCCTTGTCCACAATGATCTGTGAAGCAGAGGTACTAGCCCAAGGTCACACAGAAAGTTTCATAGCAGAAAGGATGTGTGTGCCCAAGTCTTCCAGATTTAATGTGATAGAAATGCATCTCACTGTGACATGCCTCTCAAGATGCCAGCCATAAATGTGGATGAAATGTTAGGAGCAAAACCTACCAGACTACAGCCACACAGCTCAGAAAACCCACAACAGCCAGTTGATTCCAGCTGTGAAAGCCTTTGATAATACATTTAATTTGATACTCTAAACACTGCTACACACAGGTTTAATGCTTTCCTACTAAGCAATTTCAGGCAGTTACTGGCCCTGAAAGTGACAAAAGATCAGCAAAGAGACAAAATCTGTTATGCTTTTCCTTCCAAGGCTAGGACAACTATTGTGTCTGTGTAAAGTACTATGAAATTAAATCCTACAAAGATGGAAGTTCTGTGGCTGGGTCGGGGAGAGTGTCCGGGGTCCTTTGGCTTGCCTATGCTGCATGGTGAGGCTTTACAGCTAGCCTCACCCACCAAAAGCCTGGGGGTGATTCTGGACTCAGTACTATCAGTGGAGGCCCAGGTCACCCGAACAGCTCAGACTGCTTTTTTCCATCTGAGGCAGGCATGGCAATTGGCCCCGTATCTCTCCCACCCTGATCTAGCTACTGTGATTCATGCAACGGTCACCTCCAGGCTAGACTACTGTAACTCGCTTTACGCGGGCTTGCCTTTAGCCATGATCAGGAAACTGAAACTCGTACAGAATGCGGCAGCCAGGCTTCTTACGGGAGCATCGAGCAGGAACCGGATTACCCCAATTCTACACCATCTGCACTGGCTGCCGATCGAGTTCTGGGTCATGTTTAAAGTGTTAGTCTTGACCTTCAAAGCCATTCACTGCCTTTGACCTGCATACCTGCGAGACCGCCTCTCCCCATATTGCCCTGTTAGGCCCCTCCGTACATCGGAGGAGGACCTATTGGTGATCCCTGGCCCTAAAACTATCAGGCTGGCCTCTACAAGGCTGTCCCCACCTGCTGGAACAGGCTTCCAAGGGAGATCAGGGCCCTGCAGGTTTCCACAGGGCCTGTGAGATGGACCTGCTCCACCAGGCATTTGGCCAGCCTGGTTAAATACATCACTGCCATTTCATCTGGCTTCCCATTGGCATAAAGGTGGGGAGGGGGGAGGATGAAATGCCATCTGACGCTGTATGGTTCCTGGTTTTATTATTGATAATTGGTTGTTTAATGTTATGTTTTACGCTGTTTTACCGCCCTGAGCCTCTAGGGGGAGGGCGGCCTAGTAAATAAATAAATAAATAGATAGATAGATAGCAACTTATAGCAACCCCTAGTGAGGTTTTCAATGCAAGTAATCAAGCAGAGGTAGTTTGCCACTGCCATCCTCTGCAGATTCTTATTTGGAAATCTCCTTTCTAAGTCCTGACCCGGCTTAAATTCCAGGATCTGAAAAAATTGGGCTACACCATACTGCCTTTTCTCCTAGGACAAACTTAGGAAGGATTAATTTTAACTGGCAAATTGGGAACAATTAAACTTTCATCTTCCACTACACCATGGTTCTGATCTGAGTACCATGCCCCATTATTTTCATTTTCAAATTCTCAAATTCAAAAAGACAAGAACGTTTTTGTAAATATATTCCCCCAAAATTATTCTGTCAAGATGTTCACTTCTTCTTAGATCTCCAATAGCTGTCTTTGTGTCCCATGATGAGACAGACCTTCAGAGAATGAAGGAAAATACTATAAACATCTTGGGCTGAGGACTGCTTTAAAAGTGCATAGTGAATCACTCAAGGGAAGACAGACATTTGCTTCTGCAACATAGATATCTTATTAACATAATAGTACATCATTGACCTGATGTTACCACTGGTGGACTCACAGCACTTGGAAGCATGAGAAATGTAACTGAAAATTCTGTTCAATGTAGAGGTGAAACACTCACTAATGACAATGGGTCAGGATTCATGCTTATGGAATAATGAGGGAAACAGTTATCATAAGGATGTTATGCTGTGAAATTTTTTTACTGATGAGTTGATCAAGTAGGAGTGGGTAAGGAAAAACCTGCAAGCTTCCTCAGCCCTAAAAAGCTGGTCTACTAGGAAAAAGTAGTATTATTGTAGACAAGAAAGGAAAATATAAATTAATGTAGGATTAGATAGTACTAATTGCTATGATATTTTGAAAAACAAAGTGTTGATATACCATAACAGCAATTGGCACACGTTATCAATCAATTAATATTTATGAACTTTGGACCTCACAGAAAAAATACCTATCAAGGACAAAAAGGAATCAGCTGGTGAGATGTGGTAATTAGGACTGGGAAGATAAGGGTTCAAATCCTTGCTCAACTATAAAGCTAAATCACGTTTTTTTCTGTTTAGTTAACTTCAAGTGCTGTTGAAAGCATAAAATGGAGTGGGGAAATACTATCTAGACTGCTCTGTGCTCCCAGCAGAGGCGTTCCTCCCATTGGGCAAAGTGGGCAGTTGCCCTGGGCGCAGCCCTGTGGGGGGCACAGGTTTGTTTGTGGGATTTTTTGTATTTTCAGTGTTTTTCCATTTTTGGCCTGCAGAGGGTGCAGTTTTTAGGCTAGTAGCACCAAACTTTCAGGGATGTTTTTGGAGACTCTCCTGATGTTATCACCCAGGGTTGGTGAGGTTTGGTTCAGGGAGTCCAAAGTTATGGACTCCCAAAGGGGGTGCCCCATCCCCCATTGTTTCCAATGGGAGCTAATAGGAGATGAGGCTACACCTTTGAGGGTCGATAACTTTGGACCCCCTGAACCAAACTTCACCAAACCTGGAAGGTATCATCAGGAGAATCTTTTACTGATACCACCCAGGTTTTGTGAAGTTTGGTCCAGGGAGTCCAAAGCTATGGACTCCCAAAGGGGGTGCTCCATCATCCATTGTTTCCAATGGGAGCTAACAGAAGATGGGGGCTACACCTTTGAGGGTCCATAACTTTGGACCCCCTGGACCAAACTTCACAAAACCTGGGTGGTATCATTAGGGGAGTCTCCTAAAGATACCCTGAAAGTTTGGTGCTGCTAGCTTAACAATTGCACCCCTGCCATCAGGCACCCCCCAAATCTGCCCAGATTTTCCTTTTAAATCCCCCCGCCTTTGACATGGATTTAAAGGGAGAATCTGAGGTCCCCAGTTTAAACATTGCAAGTGATGCTGTTTCAGGGTGGGGGAGAATCAACCCCAAAATAGCATCACTTCCAATGTTGTTTAAACTGGGAACCCCAGATTCTCCCTTTAAGGTAGATTTAAAAGGAGAATCTGGGCTCCCTAGTTTAAACACCATTGAACATGATGCTGTTTGGGGGTGGATTCCAGCATCACTTGTTTAAACTAGGGAGCCCAGATTCTCCTTTGAAACATTGAAAGTGATGCTGTTTCCCCCAATTGGGGGTACTGGATACGACACCATAAAATGTTTTCATAGCAGTAATAAAACATTTTGAAAGCATTTTGAAAATGTTTTCAAAAAATTATTTCTGCTGTGTGGCATGGCTTATTGCTGTGCTCAGATTTGTGAGTTGGGGCATGTTCTATAATGTGATGGTGACTTTGAAACAGCCTGGTGTAAAAAAATCATTGCTTGGTCACAGTGGGGGAGGGTGGCTGCCCATGGGGGGCGCCAAACTCCAGTTTGCCTAGATACGCCACTGGGCGTAGCTACAAGGAGAGGTGCGCGTTGCATTGGGCACGCGCCTGGGGGGGCATCAAACTCAGGTTTTGCCCAGGGCTCCAGTTTGCCTAGTTATGCCACTGGCTCCCAGGAACAAGTATGGGGTAACAATAACATAGGTTTGTTTCATTATGAAATGTATCATTTTGGACTCTCCAGGTATCATGATGTTGAGAAAAAACAACTTCTTACATCCAACTGATCCATGCATAGATTTGTGAAGACTTGCTTGACAAAGTGATATCCATTTCTTCATTAGGTCAACAAATGCACATGTTAACTATTTCATAATGATGAAGAGAATAAAACATCCCCAACATGACAGAGTTCAATGTACAGCTTTAGACCACAATAAATGTTGAAGTGGACAGCATGTTACCACTAGCAGGAAAAAACTATTCCTTGACTATACAAAATGAACCATTCAAAAGTTAAGGGCATGTTCCTGTCAAAGCTGAGCTTTGCAAAATATGCTTAACTAACCTCTCACTGAAAGGAGTGGGAATTAGATGTGCTTAATTTTGGATTTGAGGTTGTGCCCTATAATGATTAATTTCTGCAGACAATTAGAAAGGAGCAGGGTGTAACAAGAGCAGGGTTGGCTTAAGTATTTTGTCATCCTAGTGAAAGTAATATGTTTTTATACACTTCTCCTCCAATTTAGTATCATCTACTGGCCAGTGTAACATCTATTAATCTATAGCCAGGGGCAGACTAGCCCTTAAATCTACTAGGAAATTTCCCAGCGGGCCACTATCTTGGATGGTTGCTGGCAGCCAGAAGCAAGCAAAGCTGAGAATTGACCAGGTCAGAGAAAAGTTTCCCTGGGGTGTTACAAGGGACAATGGAATTATTCAGTCCATCTTGCTCCTGGATTACTTTAACATCCCAATCCATGCCTCTTTACCACCTTATAATGTCAGTAATTGGACATGATAGAAATAGCACACATACACACACCACTTCTCAGACAGATAAACTAAACAATTACATAGCAACACATGCTACACAAAAAAAATATACAAAGCATGACAATGTTTTCCCTCATGTACACAGTCAGGAAATAAGGGCTGAGCAGGAGAATCTCTTTTTAATTCATATTTATAGCAAATGCCAAAAGGGCTGCTGTCTCCTACATCTCTGTATGGACCTGGGCTCTGATGAGGCTACTTCTCCCCTCAGATTATTTCAACAGTTTCTTATCAGTTCCCATCTTCCTCTACTCAAGGCTCCAGCTGTGCTCTCCTCTCACATTTTTTTGTTTCTCCAATTCTTCATTTTATTTTCCTAGCCCCCTTCTATCTTTCTATTTTTATGATTTCAGTGTGATGTTCATGTATTATCCCTCTACTATAGTTTTACCAGAAAACTGAGGTGGGTTATAGGGTTGCCAACCTCCAGGTAGAGTCCAAAGATCTGTAATTTCAACTGATCTCTAAAATACAGAGATCAAGGCCCCTGGTCGGAGAACATGGCTGCTTTGGAGGGCATTATACCCTGCTGAGATGAGATCACTCACATCCCCAGACTCTGTTTTTCCCAGTTTCAATTTCAAGATCTCTATGAATTTTCCAATCTGGAGCTAACAACCCCAGCACCAAACTGAGCTAAAGAAAATGAATCAGCCAGTGAGCCTCATGTTACATGGGGAATTCAGCCCAGATTTCTATGTCCTTTTTCAACACTCTGACAAAGCTGGTAGGGTGAGGAAGTCCTTTGATCCTCCTACTTCTTTACAGGTTAGAGGTCCATACCTCTTCTCTCTCCTTAAGCTTCCA
>NC_059430.1:71473819-71478819 GCF_021028975.2 Sphaerodactylus townsendi
ACCAGCTCCAGGGCTACCTGGAAGAACCTTCAGCCCTGGATCCAGTCCAGTCCAGTTTCCAGGCTGGCCATGAGATGGAGCTGGCTCTGGCTCCCCTGACAGAAACCTCTGAGGACACCTGGGCCAAAACTGTCTGTGCTGCTGTTGCTTCTAGATCTGACAGCACCATTTAATTTGGTTGATCATGACATCCTGGCCAACTGTCTCACTGATGTGGAGATTTATCGGTTAGCCTTGCTATGGCTATGCTCATTCCTTCAAGATTGGGGATTAGAAGGTTGCAGTTGGTAAGAGAACCTCTGCATATCAAACAATGGTGTGTGGAGCCCCCCAAGGGACAATTCTCTCACTGATATTATTTAACATCTATATATCTTTTTTATTGTACACTGGAAACACCCTGAGCTTGATTGGGAAGGGCAGTGCATAAATCTCAAAAAAAATTAATTTAAAATCTTTTATTTGTGACTACATACTACATATTTCTAATAATTGCTGCTTAAGTTTTAATGAGTTTAAGTTATATTTTTGTATTGATTTGCTGTCTCGGAGAACAGTTATATTGTGAGCTGCCTTGAGCCCTTTGGGGGTGAGGCGGCCTATAAATCTAACAAATAAATAATAATAATAAATAAATGGAGAAAGTGTACATAGTTATGGCAGATGTTATATAGAATAGTCCATTGACAAGTATGGATGCCATGGATTTTGTGGCAAATATATTCAACAATCGAACAGTTCAGCTTACTATGTTCAGCTGTGACAGTTACACATGAGCTGACAATCAGGTTTGTTTGGTTGTGTATCCATGTCTGCTGAACAGCTCAAAATTTTGATGAACTGTTCATGTGCAAAAACATTTCCAATCCATAAAGCTATGTGAGAACATGCATACATGTATACATGAAATACTGACTGTTGTACAGTGCTGTTAGGAAGATGCACATGTTATCTGGATGTCAAACAGCTACAAAATGGTCAACAAACAGATGAACTGTCCATCAAAAAATCAGATATCTGATTAAGACTGGTGAGCAGGACAGGAGCTGAGCCAACAGGTGTTCAATTATTCCTGCTGGCAAGATAACAGGTGGATGATGCCATGATTTTTTTTTTGGCAGTGATGGCAATGATGTAAATGTGATAGGATTAGGTTGACATCAACTTGCGTTCATGGAGGAACAGCGGCAGTGCTAATCACTGAACAAAGGTTGCTGTTCTTACAATATTTTAAAAACACTGAATAGGTGGTAGAAATAGGCTTTATGCCCTGTTAGGTATTGGCTGGTATGAATTTACTATATAAATTTAAACAAAATTAAAATGCTATTGAGTATATGTCCATATATGATATAAAATAGATGAAAATTACTCAGAATTTTTTCCCTTTTCTGGAAACTACTTTTTAAAGTAAACACACATCAATAGTCCATGGGAATTTCATTTACTTTAAAGACAAAATCTAGTGTCAGAATCTTTGTTTATGTAGGTGGAGAGCCGTATATTCTTTATGTAGGTGGAGATCCATATAAAGAGCATTACCTATTTATCCTAATCATCATAGTAATAACAACAATATAAATGTGACCTCTTAAATTGAATACATAGCCCTCCTTACTCTCAAGGTTGAAGATGGTAAACTCAGAATACTCCTTTTATTTATTAATATCTCCCATCCCATCATATTCTCAGTCAGATAAGACCATTTTAGGATGTTTATCATTTTTGGAGTTGATCAGACTTTGGCAGGTAATCCCATGCAGATTAGTGTAAAATATTTATTTCCTTGGGTTTAGACTAGAGTAACTTTGTATAAGATAGTACAAATGGGCTTTCACTCTCAGTTTACATGGCAGCTGATGAAAAATGCTCATTTTTGTTTGTGTCTTGTGAAGTTATAAATTATGTGGGATGCCACTTATTACAGTTTCCTTCCCATACCTGCTCCACCTTCACTGCCAATGTCAGGCACTGGCAAGGGCAAGACTATTCAAGGAATACTTTTGTGTTTCAAGGCCAATTACCAATTTAACTTCATGTCTATTACTTGGCCAGGGGGCAGAGAGGAAAAATGCAGAACAAACTGTAATTCCCTTTGAGCATTAAGATAATATGTTTAAAATGTGGTTTGTTAGAACTTGCATGATAACTGTTTTTAGATATCATTGGATTGATCTAATGTTGGAAACTGCCTTGAGCCCAAGAGGGGAGGGGTGGTCTAGAAATCTAATAAAATAAATAAAAATACTAGCATGGCATGGGACACATTGCCTTGCTTTATATGGATAGCCTAGAATTACCCCCTCCCCCAAAATACATATTCAATTTTCTGCAGATAAACCAAATTGTGCTCAAATAACTAATCTAGGGATTCCCAAAGTGGGTGGTACTACACAGCTTCCCAGCCCACACCCTTTTGGTGGCAGCAGCTGTGGGGAAGCTGTGAGGCACAGGACAGCTGCTCGGTGAGGGAAGACACTCAGGCTGGGCTCCTGTGGCAGACTAGGGCTGTGGTGGCTGGCAGGCTAGGCAGGAGTTGAGGGTGGTGGGCTTGGCACGCACACCCCAAACCCTGCAGCATCAGGCTTGCATGGCTTCCCCATCCCCCCCGCAGAAAGTGTGCACTTCCACTGGGCCAAATGCTTCTGACTCAGGCTGAGGAAGGGCCACTTTGGTGGCCTCCCAGGTTACCAAAATCCCTAGCAGAAGGCTGGTGTGTGTGCAAGGCATTCCTCTAGCTTGATTTTTTGCTTATTTAGCAAAAACAAACAGGAAAAAGAGAGAGAGCACCAAGTGGGTGCAGGCTGCAGAGTGTTCTGCTGGTTAGGATTGGGAACTTCCAAGCAGGTTTGAGAACTAGTCATGTAACCATCCACAAATGGATAGCTGTGCCAGAATGTATGAACAAAGGCTAAGTTCTTGTGATTCACTAGGCAGGGTTAAAGCTATTAATTTATTTCAGACTGATTTGAATACTGATTTCTACGTTCATACAGCATTGTCATGAAAGCCAGAGATTATACTTAAGTACTGGAGTTGGCAAGGGTTTTGTCTGTTTTTCAGGAGGGGTGAGGCAGTAAAGTGTGAGAGTATCCATGGATGCATTTCAACCAGTTGCATTGTTAAAATCATGAACCAGACAGAACAGTTCAGTGGTAAGAAATATGCTCTGCATGCAGAAAGTCCAATATTCAGTCTCTGGTGTGATATTCAGAAAACCACTTCATATTCGTTCCAGGGTACCAGAGTCTGGGGAAGGGAATTCAGCATGGTATTAATGAATCTCAAAAGATCTTAGAAGCTAAACAGGGCCAGTACAATGTGAGACCACCTGAGAAGATTCTTCAGAGGTAGGCAAGGGCAAAGCACCTTAGCTTCTCATTTGTCTCGAAAGCTCCTGGCTGGGGTCACTTGCCTCTTAATGGCACTTATGTACATATGGCAGTTTTAGTTCTGGTTTTACTTATGGCTCTGGATATTGCAATAAGTGGGGAAGGCAACTGCAGTGGAGTTTTTTCTTTGTTTCTTCCAAATAAAGTTATTTATGGTTTACTCAATAAAACCTACAGCATAGTCCTGAGTGATAGCAATATCCTATACCTGGCATTTCCAATTACAAGGATGAGACAGAACGTGATGTGAGAAGACTGCTGCCTAAGACCATGGAGAAATGCTTCTAGTCTGATAGGACAATATAAATCTTGAGTGACCAAAGTTCTGACTTGGAAAAGGGAAGCTTCATATGTTTACATAAGCATGAGACTGAAACAGTTAAATGTTATTGGTCTTCAGTAGTTGTACAAACAACACAAAAGTAGTACATTATGACAGTATAATTGCAACATATTCTCTTTTACATTGATTCTTGACTAGCTGGATTCTTTGCAATAATGCAAAAAAGCTAATTTGGGAATATGGGTTTATGTGTGCCAATTCTAAATGGTTAGAGAACCCCTAATTCATGACAGATTTGTGCATGACACCAGGTTCCCTCCTCCTTATTCCTCTTACAGTAATGATCAGTGCAACTAATTACAATGATTTTTCAACTTGGAGAACAGGAGGAGCTTAAAAGCAATTTGTCTACTTCATGCTAGGGGCTGCCATGGGTAATACAAATAAGCCCCTGATTCTAGTGCATACATTTTCTGGGTGCATGTGTGTTTATCGCCATCTACACATACACTCTGATTTGAACATCAGAGGTCTGAGACATATTCTTAGCTCTGTGTCTGACAGACCAGTTCTTAAGCTTGGAGCAAAGGAATTTGCTGATATGGAAAAGAGAGGGGTAGCCCCTTCTTTCTCTTCACACACAGTGAAAACCTGCTGAGCTTTGGATTGTAGCCACTGTGCATAAACTGCATGAAGTTAGAAAAGTAGTCAAGTAATTCACAGATACTCCTTGGATTGTAGACTAGACAAAGTAGCAAAATTAAAGCACTAGAGCCACCTTCTGACTGTAGCGATACTGCTTCGTTCTGAATAGACACTGTATTAAGAAATATAGGGGCAGAGTAAATGTAGCGTCACATTCAGTCCTTCCCCTCTGGCTTCCTTTTCTGATTTAATTTATTTTTGCTGTCATTGTCTTGCAGTTCGTCTGTGAGTTATTTGAATAAGAAGATTTTAAGAGTTTTAAATGGCTTCAAAGTATGTTGTCAGTTTGGGGTGTGAATGCACATTTGAATGTATTTTTCTTTTCTGAAAGGAAGGGTAGATCTTGTGCATTATTTGCACATGTCAAAAGTTGTTTGTAATTTTAAAAGTATATCTAAAGACATAATTATTTGGGTGTGTTATATGTATTTTTGATCACTCATGGTGATCATGTTCTTTATTTGTAATGAATAAAAGTAACATCAATCTGATGTTCCAAACTGGAAATCAAGACACTGTTCAGTTTACAGATTGTTACTGATTATAGCATTCAGATAGAATGCAGAAGCATAGCATGCACATGTACACTTGTGCTCTAGATGGATTTTTTCTTTTACTGT